>NC_067127.1:27220447-27520447 GCF_021347895.1 Acanthochromis polyacanthus
CTTCAATGTAGGGGGCGCTATTACCCGAAATATGAAAACCCTTTAAAGATTATCTCCTCCGAAACCGTACAATATGTCGGCTTCATATATGAAATTTGGTACGCAGGTCCGGTCTGCTGAAAATTTCAATATTCTGAAAACAAATTCTGGAAAAACTCTATGGCGCCACCTAGGGACACAAATACTGCAAAAATCACAAATGGCCTCAACTCATCGCACAGGAATGTCGTACAGACATACAACCACCACTCACGCATTCGTCTGCTCGAGCTCTACGAAAACTTATGGACGCATTTCAGTTATCTTCAATCTAGGGGGCACTATAACCTGAAATATGCAAACCCTTTAAAAATTATTTCCTCTGAAACCATACAATATTCCGGCAAAGGAACTCAGGCTTTCATCTTCGGTCACGGATGGCACTTGATTGCCGACCGCGCGGGGGGCAGGGCGAGGTCCGGCCCCAATGCTGCTTGCAGTTTAATTATTAATTATTAGGGTCCGAGCACCGAGGTGCCCGAGGACAGGCGGTGCAAGGGCACCGGCTGTCCAAGGGACCAACGGTGCCGTAGGACCCTATTGAAACCCTACGGTTTTTTATTATTAGGGTCCGAGCACCGAGGTGCCGAGGGACAGGCGTGCACGGGCACCGACTGTCCAAGGCACCAACGGTGCCGAAGGACCCTATTGAAACCCAACGGTTTATTATTATTATTAGGGTCGAGCACCGAGGTGCCCGAGGACAGGCGGTGCAAGGGCACGGCTGTCCAAAGGCACCAACGGTGCCATAGGACCCTATTGAAACCCTACGGTTTATTATTATTATTATTATTAGGGTCCGAGCACGAGGGTGCCGAGGACAGGCGGTGCAAGGACACCGACTGTCCAAGGCACCAGCGGTGCCTAGGACCTATTGGAACCTCAGGGTTTTTTATTATGGTCCGAGCACCGAGGTGCCGAGGACAGGCGGTGGCAAGGGCACCGACTGTCCAAGGCACCAACGGTGCCGTAGGACCCTATTGTAACCTTAGGGTTTTTTATTATTAGGGTCGAGCACCGAGGTGCCGAGGACAGGCGGTGCAAGGGCACCGGCTGTCCAAGGCACCAACCGCTGCGTAGGACCCTATTGGAAACCCTAACGGTTTATTAGGGTCCGAGCACCAACGGTGCCGAAGGACCCTATTGGAACCTTAGGGTTTTTTATTATTAGGGTCCGAGCACCGAGGTGCCGAGGACAGGCGGTGCAAGTGCACCGGCTGTCCAAGGCACCACCGTGCCGTAGGACCCTATTGGAACCTTAGGGTTTTTTATTATTATTATTATTATTATTATTATTAGGGTCTGAGCACCGAGGTGCCGAGGACAGGCGGTGCAAGGGCACCGGCTGTCGAGGCACCAACGCTGCCGTAGGACCCTATTGGAACCCTACGGTTTATTAGGGTCCGAGCACCGAGGTGCCGTAGGACCCTATTGTAACCTTAGGGTTTTTATCATTAGGGTCCGAGCACCGAGGTGCCGAGGACAGGCGGTGCAAGTGCACCGGCTGTCCAAGGCACCACCGGTGCCGTAGGACCCTATTGGAACCTTAGGGTTTTTTATTATTATTATTATTATTATTATTAGGGTCCGAGCACCGAGGTGCCGAGGACAGGCGGTGCAAGGGCACCGGCTGTCCAAGGCACCAACGGTGCCGTAGGACCCTATTGAAACCCTATGGTTATTATTATTAGGGTCCGAGCACCGAGGTGCCGAGGACAGCGGTGCAAGGGCACCGGCTGTCCAAGGCACCAACGGTGCCGTAGGACCCTATTGAAACCCTATGGTTTATTATTATTAGGGTCCGAGCACCGAGGTGCCGAGGACAGGCGGTGCAAGGGCACCGGCTGTCCAAGGCACCAACGGTGCCGTAGGACCCTATTGAAACCCTACGGTTTATTATTAGGGTCCGAGCACCAACGGTGCCGAAGGACCCTATTGGAACCTTAGGGTTTTTTATTATTATTATTATTCTGCCAAAACAACTGCATTTTTCAGGGCCTGAACATGCTCGAAAAGTCATGAAAATTTGCACACACATCAGAACTGGCGAAAAATTTCATATTTTTTAGGGCATGTGGAGGTGTGTGGCAAAATGGCTCCATAGCGCCCCTACAAAATTTAAAAAGTGGTGTTAGGCCAACTCGGAGGGAATTTGGCCGAGAGCTAAAAAATTTGGGAGGCATATGCAGCACATCAGGAAACACAAAAAAGTCAATCACAGCCATGCTCTACACCCAACAGGAAGTGCGCCATCATGCGTTAACTGTACAAAATCTATGATGAACTCCTCCTCGGGGAAAAGTCTGAGCGATCTGAAATTTTGCCAGTACATTCAGCAGACCTTCCTGAGAAAAAGTTATCAAAATCTTCCTCCATAGTTAAAGGGTGTGGTCGTGGCGGCCTGTCGAAATTTGATCCTTCGCCATGAAACAGGAAATGCTGTCTAACTCTCCTGAACATGCTCCGATCTGAATGAAACTTTACATGTATGATCACAGACCTGCCTCGATGACATCCATACAGCAAGATTCATTCACAGTCACAGCGCCACCTTGTGGTATCAAGAATTTGACATTTTTTACACTTTCATGTACTATTCTTAGCCTGTTGCTCAGATTCACCTCAGATGTTGTGACATAAGCCTGAACACATTGATGATGAAGCACAGAAAAAATGGTGACGTGTGATGAAAAGGCGTGTCTGTGGCGGGACAGCAAAGTTTGATGTTTCGCCATGAAAATTGAAGTGTTCATATCTCAGCTGCAAAGGATCCTATCTGCCCCAAACTTCATGTGCTGGACACCAGAACCAGTTTGAGGACATCCACACTGAAAAATTTAGAAAAAGTCATAGCGCCACCTCTTGGTAACAAGCAGTTTAGAAATTACATTTGCACACATCATTGCTCCAAACTTTGTCATATCATTCTGAAAATTGGTCAGCTAATTCTTCACCCTCAGACAATACCACAGTGTGAAGATTTTGATATTTGATGAAATGCTGTTGCCGTGGCAACGCGTTGTTTTTGTGACAAACAAAGTACTTTTTGACAGGCACAGAATGTTCAACAGCTCACCAAAATTTACACACACATCACAGTCGTCTCAAGGAATAACACTGTATGCATCTCAACAGGGCATGTGCTATAGCGCCCCCTACAGTATGTTTAATAAACAGCCCCCGCAGCACGTTTCACCAACATCCACAAAATTTGGGAGGCCTATAGAGCACACCAGGACACACAAAAAAGCCTCTTGGAGCCATCCCCTAAACTCAACAGGAAGTCCGCCATTTTGAATTACGTGGATAAATTTTCTCTATTTTTTTCATTTTTGAGAGCGATCTCCTCCTAGGGGTTAACTCCTAGAGACCTCAAATTTTGCCAGGATATACAACACGATGTTATGATCAAAAGTTATTAAAACATTCTTGCAGAGTCAAAGGGTGTGGACATGGCGACCTCCAGAATTTTGATGGTTCGCCATGAAACATCAAGTGCTACCTAACTATCCTCTGCATGCGCCAATCTACCTCAGACCTCACATGATTAAACACAGTCCTGTCCTGATCACATTTATTGGCCAAAATACATTCACAGCATCTACCATAGCGCCCCCTAAAAGAATTTAAAAAATAGCCTCCACACAGACTTTCACCTATGACTATGAAATTTGGCATGCATATGTAGCACATCAGTGCAAGCAAAAAAGTCTCTTGGAGTCATTCTCTAAACACAACAGAAAGTCAGCCATTTTGAATTAAATGTCAGATTTTTGGTGTTTTTGGTCATTTTCAACAATTCATTTGTCACTGGCAATAACTCCAAAACACCTGAATTTGGGAAAATATATAAGAAACGCCTTCAGGTTGCATATTTGCGAAAATTGTTCACAAAACTCAAAGGGCATGGCCATGGCGGCCAACTGAAGTTTAATGTTACGCCATGAAGCAGGACGTCTTGTGTAAATCCCCTGTACATGCTGTAATCTACCTCAAACTTTACATGTTTGATCAGAGTCCAGGCCTGATGAGTTTCATAGACCACTATACAGTCACAGACATAGTGCCACCTGGTGGATGGACACAAAGTGCTGCAAAAATAGTCTGTACATGCTCCAATCTGTCTGAAATTTGACCTGAGTGCTCAGAATCCAGTCCTCGTTACATCCATGAGCCTAAATACACTTTGTCGCAGCATTGCCTGGTGGACATGCCTGGGGTCGCCGACCAGCAAGTATGCGAGGACCCGTTCAACGCTGCTTGCAGCTTTAATTATTATTAGGGTCCGAGCACCGAGGTGCCGAGGACAGGCGGTGCAAGGGCACCGGCTGTCCAAGGCACCAACGGTGCCGTAGGACCCTATTGGAACCCTACGGTTTATTATTATTATTATTTGTCTCTCAGAACAACTGCATTTTTGAGGGCCTAAACATGCTCAAAAACTCATGAAAATTTGTACACACACCAGAACTGGTGAAAAATTTTATATTCTAAAGGAATTGTGGAAGTGTATGACAAAATGGCTCCATAGCGCCCCCTACACTTTCCTACGGGCAGCATGTTTCACCTACAGCTACCAAATTTGGTACACATATGCAGCACATCGGGGTGAACAAAAAAGTCAGTGGTGGCGATTTTCTAAACCCAACAGGAAGTGAGCTATTTTGCGTTGAATTCCAGATTTTGAACATTTTTTGTTTTTTTCTAGAGCGAACTCGTCCGAGGGGGAAACTCCAATTCACTTCAAATTCGACCAGTACATACAGCAGGCCTTAATGAGCAAAAGTTATCAAAATCTTTTTCAAAAGTCAAAGGGCGTGTCCGTGGCGGCCTCTGGAATTTTGATCCTTCGCCATGAAATTTCAAATGCAGTGTAAATGCCCTGAACATATTTCAATCTGCCTGAAACTTTACATGTATCATCAGAGTCCTGCCCTGATCACATCCATATGATGAAATCCATTCACAGTCAGAGCGCCACCTGCTGTCAACAGGCTATGTCATTTTTTACACTTTGATTTATTATTCTTTGTCTCTTGCTCAGATTCACCTCAAATGTGGTGAAATAAACCTTAACATGTTGATGATGATTCACAGTGAAAATGGTGACGTGTCATAAAAAGGTGTGTCTGTGGCGGCGCGGCGAATTTAGATGTCTCGCCATGACGACTAAAATGTTTATATCTCAGCAAATCCTAATCGTATCTGCCCCAAACTTCATGTGCTGGACACCAGAACCAGTTTGAGGACATCCACACTGAAAATTTAGAAAAAGTCATAGCGCCACCTATTGGTAACAAGAAGTTTAGAAATTACATTTGCACACACCATTGCTCCAGACTTTTTCATATCATTCTGAAAATTGGTCAGCTGATTCTTCACCCCCAGACAATACCACAGTGTGAAGATTTTGATATTTGATGAAATGCTGTTGCCGTGGCAACGCGTTGTTTTTGTGACAAACAAAGTACTTTTTGACAGGCTTAGAATGCTCAACAGCTCACTAAAATTTACACACACATTACTGTCCCCTCAAGGAATAACACTGTATGCATCTCTGCAGGGCATGTGCTATAGCGCCCCCTACAGTATGTTTAATAAACAGCCCCGGCAGCACGTTTCACCTTCATCCACAAAATTTGGGAGGCATATAGAGCACATCACGATGCACAAAAAAGCCTCTTGGAGCCATCCCCTAAACTCAACAGGAAGTCCGCCATTTTGAATTATGTGGATAAATTTTCTCTATTTTTTTAATTTTTGAGAGCGAACTCCTCCTAGGGGTTAACTCCTAGAGACCTCAAATTTTACCAGGGTGTACAACACGATGTTATGATCAAAAGTTATTAAAAGATTCTTCCAGAGTCAAAGGGTGTGGACATGGCGACCTCCAGAATTTTGATGGTTCGCCATGAAACATCAAGTGGTATCTTACTATCCTCTGCATGCTCCAATCTACCTCAGACCTCACATGATTAAACACAGTCCTGTCCTGATCACATTTATAGACTAAAATACATTCACAGCATGTACCATAGCGCCCCCTACAGCATTTAAAAAATAGCCTCCACAGAGACTTTCACCTTGGACTATGAAATTTGGCATGCAAATGAAGCATGTCAGTGCAAACAAAAAAGTCTCTAGGAGTCATTCTCTAAACCCAACAGAAAGTCGGCCATTTTTAATTAAATGTCAGATTTTTGGTGTTTTTGGTCATTTTCAACAATTCATTTCTCACAGGCAATAGCTCCAAAACACCTGCAATTGGGACAATATATACTACATGCCTTCAGGTGGAGTATTTGAGAAAATTGTTCACAAAACTCAAAGGGCGTGGCCATGGCGGCCAACTGAACGACAATGTTACGCCATGAAGCAGGACATCTTTTGTAAATCCCCTGTAAATGCTGCAATTTGCCTGAGACTGGAAATGTTTGATCAGAGACCGGTCCTTATGAGTTTCATAGACCAATATACAGTAACAGAGATAGCGCCACCTGGTGGATGGACAGAAAGTGCTGCATAAATAGCCTGTACATGCTCCAATCTGCCTGAAATTTGACCTGTGTGCTCAGAATCCAGCCTTTGTGACATTCGTGGGCCTAAATACACTCTCAGTCGTAGCATTGCCTGGTGGAGATGCTTGGGGTCGCCGACCAGCAAGGATGCGAGGACCCGTTCAACGCTGCTCGCAGCTTTAATTATTATTATTATTATTATTATTATTATTTGTCTCTCAGAACAACTGCATTTTTGAGGGCCTAAACATGCTCAAAAACTCATGAAAATTTGTACACACACCAGAACTGGTGAAAAATTTTATATTCTAAAGGAATTGTGGTAGTGTATGACAAAATGGCTCCATAGCGCCCCCTACAAAATTTTAAAAAGTGGTATTAGGCCAACTCGGAGGGAATTTGGCCGAGAGCTAAAAAATTTGGGAGGCATATGCAGCACATCAGGAAACACAAAAAAGTCAATCACAGCCATGCTCTACACCCAACAGGAAGTGCGCCATCATGCGTTAACTGTACAAAATCTATGATGAACTCCTCCTAGGGGAAAAGTCTGAGCGATCTGAAATTTTGCCAGTACATACAGCAGACCTTCCTGAGAAAAAGTTATCAAAATCTTCCTCCATAGTTAAAGGGTGTGGTCGTGGCGGCCTGTCGAAATTTGATCCTTCGCCATGAAACAGGAAATGCTGTCTAACTCTCCTGAACATGCTCCGATCTGAATGAAACTTTACATGTATGATCACAGACCTGCCTCGATGACATCCATACAGCAAGATTCATTCACAGTCACAGCGCCACCTTGTGGTATCAAGAATTTGACATTTTTTAGACTTTCATGTACTATTCTTAGCCTGTTGCTCAGATTCACCTCAGATGTTGTGACATAAGCCTGAACACATTGATGATGAAGCACAGAAAAAATGGTGACGTGTGATGAAAAGGCGTTTCTGTGGCGGGACGGCAAAGTTTGATGTTTCGCCATGAAAATTGAAGTGTTCATATCTCAGCTGCAAAGGATCCTATCTGCCCCAAACTTCATGTGCTGGACACCAGAACCAGTTTGAGGACATCCACACTGAAAAATTTAGAAAAAGTCATAGCGCCACCTCTTGGTAACAAGCAGTTTAGAAATTACATTTGCACACATCATTGCTCCAAACTTTGTCATATCATTCTGAAAATTGGTCAGCTGATTCTTCACCCCCAGACAATACCACAGTGTGAAGATTTTGATATTTGATGAAATGCTGTTGCCGTGGCAACGCGTTGTTTTTGTGACAAACAAAGTACTTTTTGACAGGCTTAGAATGTTCAACAGCTCACCAAAATTTACACACACATCACAGTCGTCTCAAGGAATAACACTGTATGCATCTCCACAGGGCATGTGCTATAGCGCCCCCTGCAGTATGTTTAATAAACAGCCCCCGCAGCATGTTTCACCTACATCCACACAATTTGGGAGGCCTATAGAACACACCAGGACACACAAAAAAGCCTCTTGGAGCCATCCCCTAAACTCAACAGGAAGTCCGCCATTTTGAATTAAGTGGATAAAATTTCTGTATTTTTTTCATTTTTGAGAGCAAACTCCTCCTCGGGGTTAAGGTCTAGAGAGCTGAAATTTTGCCAGGATATACAACACAATGTTATGATCAAAAGTTATCAAAGGATTCTTGCAGAGTCAAAGGGTGTGGACATGGCGACCTCCAGAATTTTGATGGTTCGCCATGAAACATCAAGTGCTACCTAACTATCCTCTGCATGCGCCAATCTACCTCAGACCTCACATGATTAAACACAGTCCTGTCCTGATCACATTTATAGGCCAAAATACATTCACAGCATCTACCATAGCGCCCCCTAAAAGAATTTAAAAAATGGCCTCCACACAGACTTTCACCTATGACTATGAAATTTGGCATGCATATGTAGCACATCAGTGCAAGCAAAAAAGTCTCTTGGAGTCATTCTCTAAACACAACAGAAAGTCAGCCATTTTGAATTAAATGTCAGATTTTTGGTGTTTTTGGTCATTTTCAACAATTGATTTCTCACAGGCAATAACTCCAAAACATCTGAATTTGGGAAAATATATAAGACACGTCTTCAGGTTGCATATTTGCGAAAATTGTTCATAAAACTCAAAGGGCGTGGCCATGGCGGGCAGCTGAAGTTTAATGTTACGCCATGAAGCAGGACGTCTTGTGTAAATCCCCTGTACACGCTGCAATCCACCTCAAACTTTACATGTTTGATCAGAGTCCAGTCCTAATGAGTTTCATAGACCAACATACAGTCACAGAGATAGCGCCACCTGGTGGATGGACACAAAGTGCTGCATAAATAGACTGTACATGCTCAAATCTGCCTGAAATTTGACCTGTGTGCTCAGAATCCAGCCTTTGTGACATTCATGGGCCTCAATATACTCTCAGTCGTAGCATTGCCTGGTGGAGATGCTTGGGGTCGCCGACCAGCAAGTATGCGAGGACCCGTTCAACGCTGCTCGCAGCTTTAATTGTTATTATTATTTGTCTCTCAGAACAACTGCATTTTTGAGGGCCTAAACATGCTCAAAAACTCATGAAAATTTGTACACACACCAGAACTGGTGAAAAATTTTATATTCTAAAGGAATTGTGGAAGTGTATGACAAAATGGCTCCATAGCGCCCCCTACACTTTCCTACGGGCAGCATGTTTCACCTACAGCTACCAAATTTGGTACACATATGCAGCACATCAGGGTGAACAAAAAAGTCAGTGGTGGCGATTTTCTAAACCCAACAGGAAGTGAGCGATTTTGCGTTGAATTCCAGATTTTGAACATTTTTTGTTTTTTTCTAGAGCGAACTCGTCCGAGGGGGAAACTCCAATTCACTTCAAATTTGACCAGTACATACAGCAGGCCTTAATGAGCAAAAGTTATTAAAATCTTTTTCCAAAGTCAAAGGGCGTGTCCGTGGCGGCCTCTGGAATTTTGATCCTTCGCCATGAAATTTCAAGTGCGGTGTAAATGCCCTGAACATATTTCAATCTGCCTGAAACTTTACAATAACTCTTCTGAGCATACTAAAGTTAATCATGGAGTTCCTCAGGGTTCTGTCTTAGGACCGATCCTTTTCACATTATACATGCTTCCTTTAGGCAATATTATTAGGAAGCATTGTATTAACTTCCACTGTTTTGCAGATGACACACAATTGTATTTATCTATGAAGCCAGATGAAACTGATCAGTTAGCTAGACTGCAAAATTGTCTTAAGGACATTAAAACCTGGATGACTTTTAACTTCCTACTGCTAAATTCAGACAAAACTGAAGTCATTGTATTTGGCCCCAAACATCTTAGAAACTCGCTTTCAAAGCAAATAGGTACTCTGGATGGCATCACATTGGCCTCCAGTACTACCGTGAGGAATCTTGGAGTTATTTTTGACCAGGACATGTCCTTTAACTCACACATAAAGCAAGTCTGTAGGACTTCCTTTTTTCACCTGCGTAATATTGTAAAAATCAGGAACATTCTGTCTCAGAGTGATGCAGAAAAATTAGTTCATGCTTTTGTTACTTCCAGGCTTGACTATTGCAATTCCTTATTATCGGGTTGTCCAAATAGCTCTCTTAAACATCTACAGTTGATCCAAAATGCTGCTGCGAGAGTACTGACAGGAGTTAGCAAAAGAGATCACATTTCCCCTATACTTGCTTCTCTTCACTGGCTTCCTGTTAAATCCAGAATAGAATTTAAAATCCTTCTTCTGACATATAAAGCTCTTAATAACCAATCTCCATCATATCTTAAAGATCTGATCGTACCATATTATCCTAGTAGAACTCTTCGCTCTCAAACTGCAGGCTTACTTGTTGTTCCTAGAATTTCTAAAAGTAGAATGGGAGGCAGAGCCTTCAGTTATCAGGCGCCTCTCCTGTGGAACCTGCTCCCAGTTTGGATTCGGGAGGCAGATACCCTCTCTATTTTTAAGACCAGGCTTAAGACGTTCCTTTTTGACAAATCTTATAGTTGGGGCTGACTGGGTGACCCACAGGGGTTCGGCTTGTGTCTTCATTTGCACAGCTGACTCCCTCTTGGACGTCCCTTCGTTCTGCCCCTAGTCATGCTGCTATAGGCCTAGGCTGCTGGGGGACTTTTCTTGACGCACTGAACCCTTCTCTATCTACCTTTACATTTAATATGTATACCGTTATTACAGTACATTCACTCTGTTTCCCCCTGTGCTATTTCTCCGAGTGTCCCTGGTCCCAGAGCTGGATGCTTCAGATCTGTGGTCGATGTTCCACCAGCTGGTCCAGTCTCCATCATGTCCACTGTGGGATGCTGCTGCTGACCTTCCTCCAGCCCTCTGCTTCCAACTCCCCTTTTTCCACCAGTCAACTCTGCATCGCCTTCACTATACTTGTTATGCTAACTTACATACTGTTTGAATTTTACTGCTAGCTATATATGGAGTGTGTTTAATGTCAGAGCCGTACATCATAAGAGTAAACTATGAGTCAGTTTTCAATGTTAGCTTATACTTTGTTGCCCCCCCAGCACGTTTCACCTACATCCATTAAATTTGTGAGGCTTATAGAGCACATCAGGACGCACAAAAAAGCCTCTTGGAGCCATGCCCTTAATCCAACAGGAAGTCGGCCATCTTGGATTAATTGTGAGATTTTTGATGATTTTTCTCATTTTTGAGAGTGAATACCTCCTCGGGGATAATTCCAGGAGACCTGAAATTTTGTCAGTCAACACAGCAGGACTTGGTGATGAAAAGTTATCAAAAGTTTAACCAGAAGCCAAATGGCGTGGCCATGGCGACCATTAGAGTTTTGATGCTTCGCCAAGAAACAACAACTGCTGTATAACTCTCCTCTGCATGCTCCAATCTGCTTCAAACTCTCCATGTGTGATCAGAATCCAATCCTGATGACATCTGCAGGCCAACAGACACTCTCAGTCGCAGTTGGATGGACAGTAAATGCTGTATAACTGGACTCTACATGGTCAAATCAGCCTGAAACTTTACATGAGTGATCAGAGTCCAACCCTCATCACATCCACTGTTTTAAATACACTCTGAGTTGCAGCACCACCTGGTGGTGGACGCGCAGGAAATGCTGTATAACTCGTCTGAACATGCTCCAATCTGGCTGAAATTTTACGTGTGATTAAACTCTGGTCCAGATGTGATTCAGAGGCCGGCACACACTCTCAGTCACAGTGCCACCTGGTGGACGTGCATGGATTCGCCGACCAGCGTGGATGCGAGGACCCGTCCATCGCTGCTTGCAGCTTTAATTAGGGTCCGAGCACCGAGGGTGCGAAGGACAGGCGGTGCCAGGGCACCGACTGTCCAAGGCACCAGCGGTGCCAAGGACCCTATTGAAACCCTAGGGTTTATTATTATTATTATTTTTTTTTTTTTTTTTTTTTTTTCTCCCGTAAAGTAAATTGGCTTTTTGGCGGCCTTATCATACTCCAAAACGCGTGAAATTTGGCATGCACATCAGGACTGGCGAAAAATTTGATATTTTATGGGAGTTGCGCATGTGCGTGGCAAAATGGCTCTATAGCGCCACCTGCAAACTTGAAAAAGTAGTCATTAGGCCAACTGCCACAATGTTTCATGTACAGCTACAATATTTGGTGGGCATATGCAGAACATCTGGACACACCAAAAAGTCAATTACAGCCACGCCCTAAACCCAACAGGAAGTCGGCCATCTTCAATTTGCTGTAAATTTTTCAAACTTAATCGCTCCTCGGGAAATGACTTGCCTTTTTGGCGGCCTTATCATGAACCAAAACGCGTGAAATTTGGCGTGCACATCAGGACTGGCGAAAAATTTGATATTTTATGGGAGTTGCGCATATGTGTGGAAAAATGGCTCTATAGCGCCACCTGCAAAATTGAAAAAGTGGTCATTAGGCCAACTTCCACAATGTTTTATTTACAGCTACAATATTTGGTGGGCATATGCACCACATCAGGACACACCAAAAAGTCAATCACAGCCACACCCTAAACCCAACAGGAAGTCGGCCATCTTGAATTTGCTGTACATTTGTCAAAATTTATAGCTCCTAGTGGATAAGTCTGAGAGAACTGAAATTTGGACAGTACATTCACCAGACCTTTCTGATGAAAAGTTATCAAAAACTCAACCAGAAGCCAAAAGGTGTGGCCATGGCGGAGCCTCAAACAACTGATCCTTCGCCATGAAACAGGAATTGGTGTCTAATTCTTCTCAACATGCTCCAATCTGCCTGAAACTTTACATGTATGATGACAGTCCTGTCCTGATGTCATCCACATAGGGATATTCATTGACAGTCATAGCGCCACCTTGTGGTTTCAGGAAATAGACATCTTTTACACTTTCATGCCCTATTGTTACCCGGTTGATCATATTCACTTCAAATGCAGTGACAACAGCCTAAACACATTGATGATGCATCCCAGTGAAAATGGTGACTTGTCATCAAAGGGCGTGTCTGTGGCGGCCAAACCAATTTCGATGTTTCGCCATGAAAATTTAACGATTCATATCTCAGCTGAACAACATCCTATCTGCCTCAGACTTCACATGCTGGATACCAGGTCCAGTCTGAACACATCCACACTCATAAATTTTGAAAAAGTCATAGCGCCACCTGTTGGTAATAGTAAGTTTAAGGCCTTATATTTTCAGGTACAATGGCCCCAAACTTGGTGATATCATGCTGGAAATTGGTCAGTCGAGTCTTCACCTCTTGACAATCACACACTGTGAAGGGTGTGACATTTCATGCAACGCTGTTGCCGTAGCAACCAAATATCGCCATGAAAAACAAAGCCCTTTCTGACAGGTTAGGAATACTCCAATGCTCACAAAAATTACCACACACATCACCATTGACCCAAGGAACAACACTGTATGCATCTCGGCACTGTACATGCTATAGCGCCCCCTACAGTATTTTTAACAAACAGCCCCCCCAGCACGTTTCACCTACATCCATGAAATTTGGGAGGCTTATAGAGCACATCAGGACGCACAAAAAAGCCTCTTGGAGCCATGTCCTAAACCCAACAGGAAGTCGGCCATCTTGGATTAATTGTGAGATTTTTGATGATTTTTCTCATTTTTGAGAGTTAATACCTCCTAGGGGATAATTCCAGGAGACCTGAAATTTTGTCAGTCCACACAGCAGGACTTGGTTTGGAAAAGTTATCAAAAGTTTAACCAGAAGCCAAATGGCGTGGCCATGGCGACCATTAGAGTTTTGATGCTTCGCCATGAAACAACAACTGCTGTATAACTCTCCTCTGCATGCTCCAATCTGCCTCAAACTTTCCATGTGTGATCACAATCCAATCCTGATCACATCTACAGGCCAACAGACACTCTCAGTTGCAGCGCCACCTGTTGGAGGGACAATAAATGCTGTATAACTGGCCTCTACATGATCAAATCAGCCTGAAACTTTTCATGAGTGATCAGAGTCCAGCCCTCATCACATCCACTGTTTGAAATACACTCTGAGTTACAGCGCCACCTGGTGGTGGATGGGCAGGAAATGCTGTATAACTAGTCTGAACATGCTCCAATCTGGCTGAAATTTTACATGTATGATTGGACTCTGGTCCAGATGCGATTCAGAGGCCGACATACACTCTCAGTCACAGCGCCACCTGGTGGACGTGCGTGGATTCACCGACCAGCGTGGATGCGAGGACCCGTCCATCGCTGCTTGCAGCTTTAATTTGAATTTGTATTGTATTGTATTTTATATTTTAAAATTTACGCTTTTGTTATTTGTTCTATTTTAAATTTAAATTTCTATTTATATTCTTTTAAATTTATTCTTACACATTAGGCATTAGGTGGACAGTAGAGTAAGAATTTCATTGTACAGGGAAACATGTTTCCATACTGTGCACATGACAATAAACACTTTGAATCTTTAATCTTGAATCTTGAATAGCTCAAAAAAAATTGTGCTTTGGGTACCCAGATAGCTCAAGTGGTTGAACATGTGATTCATATATGTAGAAATCCTGGGTTCAATTCCACCTCATGGAACTTTACTGCATGTCTTCTCCCTGCTTTCCTGTCTACCTCTTAACTGCCTTTTGAATAAGTCCAAGAAAATAACTTTTTTTTAATGTGTGTTTTCATTGTATATGACAATGCCACTAGCCAGAGCATGGACACAAGTCTTCATGTGCTTGTTCTTCTTTTAAATTATGATGTAACCAGAGTCAACATCTGGCAAGCAGAAAAATGAACATTGCCAAAGCCTCAACAGTTACGGAAGAAGTAAAAGATGTCAGAAATAAAGAAGAAATAGATAGAAAAAAATAAAGATTTAGCTTACCAGGTCTTGTAGCACTGTAAATGCTTTTTTTTAAAAATTGAACTGAACTGTTGTCTGTATTAAACTGTATTTGTTTATTTTCTGTTTTGTTATTTATTTCTAATAATTTTTGTTACCGGTTCTTAGAGCGCTTTAACATTTATTGTTGTTATTTGAACTGAGCTTTTGCTGCCATAATATTATTTATTCATTTATTTATTTATTGCACTGTAACTGTTTACATAGTTGTTTTTCAGAATAAATAATGTAAATAGTGCACATTTAGCTCAAAGGTAAATCAATGTCCTTTTTCCATGTCTTTTGCTGATTGGTTGTGAAACAATATATTTGCACCATGTTGTAGTACCTACCAGGACGTACTGACCTTTTTTGGTATTGTTATAATCTGTAGTGTGGGTTTTGGATGTTTTCATACTGGTTAGCTAGATTGCATTTAAGGTGATACCATTTTTGAGTGATTTGACATTGAAATGGCATTGTACAGGTGTGTACTCATTTTTGTTCTATACTGTACGCTGTGAATACCAAGATTATGATCTTGGCATTCACAGCATACAGTATAGAACTACCTTTCTATGGAAAGTTAGCTAACTACAGAGCTAACTATTAAGGCAAAATCGTAGAGGAAGACACCTCCCTAGCTCCTGCACAGGACTTTGTTTATCAAAGGAAAGGAAACCACTTTGATAGTTGTGGAATGCATACATAGAAAATTATCCATTTTGATTAACTCATTTTTGGATGTTCAATTTGTTAGACTATCCGTAATTATAATGAAATACAATGTAATACAATACAGTATAATACTGTATATTATAAGTTATAAATTAAATAAAAAAGCCAAATGCTAAAATGAGATGTTTTCTAAGCTTTAAGAACTGAAGCTGAGACTGTGAGAAGAGGAGCTATGGAGCCAACAGAAGATCTCCAGCCGAGAGAATACTAGACTCATCTGGAGTGTGATGCTTGATATGAAACACTAGGTGCTGCTGTAGGACAAGTTAATGTGTTCAGCCACACATGTTCATCTGTCCACAAGGGAATGTATTAAAGTTTTAGGGTGGACTTCTTAGTTTGCATATCAGTATAGGAAATTGCATTGAACTACACTTTAAGATAATAAAGACAAAAATACTCAAGCATTCAGACAATTGTCACAACCTGACTCAGAAGAAAGACAAAAGATGGAGATCACACATGGCGAACTGAAGTTAAATTAAATTTATGAAAGAAACTGAGATAAATGTGCAATCAGTTCATCAGTAATGTGTGTGGTGAATGGATGTGTGATCATGTGTGTGAGAAAACAAAATAACTCAACCCTGGGAACCCAAGGAGATGTAGATGACGAGAGTGATTGCCAGCTGAAACACCAGTATATATAGAGGTGAGCAGTCAACCTGGGTGTCAGCCATCAGGTGAGCAGTCAACTCAGGTGTCAGCCATCAGGTGAGCAGTAAATCCCGGTGTCAGCCATCATGGCCAATGAGCCACTCTCCCAGCTCCCTAGCAACCAATTAAACAGGAACAGGTCCTGAGGCCTCGGAGCTGTCACATTATTATTTCTGTAAATAAGAGTCTCTTATTTCTTACACAAGTATGAGAGGAAAATGGAACAATCAGAAATATGTTTTTTTTTAAAAATCATTTATGAATCCTTTAAAATCTATTACTAATTCATCACTACATTAAAATGCAGGATTCAGCAAAACCCATTGAGGGGAAAGAGTTTGGATATCTCAGCATCTCATATTCACCTAGCTTCTTTTTAATTTCTTGCAAATCTTCAAAATAATGGAGGTGTGGTACTACATTGTTGAAATACCTCAAAATGTTTCTTGTCTACATGCTTAATTTGAGTGGTTTTCTCCAGAACCACAAGAAAGAATACTAGACTGTGTGTATTCTATATGACTGTTTATACTGACCAGTAAACTGAACCTGATGTGTAAAACCCCTTTAACCCAAGTACGGGTCACATCAGTTCGGGGGGCATGTGACTTTTATAACTGTAATAGATTAGAGCTGCATGATAGTAGCAAAAAATGACACTGCAATGTTTGGTTTATCAGTTATATAAATTTCGCTATATGAAAAATACAGAAACTAAATAACTTGAATAAATCTATTATTATATATTAGGAATGAACTGTTCCAAAAAATCAGGGTGATTTTGTAGGGCAGTACATCTAAAAAATAAAATACAATAAATAAATAAAAAAAATTCCAAAAGCTGAAAAATGACTTGATATTGTGAGGATGTATTTTTGTTTGTTTTTTGAATGTGGGCTGTCTGGGGTTTTTCTCGTTTGGTGAAACACTGGCAAAGGCACCTGAAACTCTTCAGATTTGGCTTTGCTGTCATCATACAGAGCCTTGTGCTGATATAAATGGTCAAGTCTTTTGTGGCAGCAGTAATTGCAAAACACTGTTGACATAGGAACATCATTTTGGTCATGGTCAAAGTGGTAATCATATTCAATTTGGATCAAATTTGAGCTCAAGATCATGTCTCACTGGTGACTTGTCCAGGTTATATACTGCCTTAACTCAAAATCAGCTTGGAAAGACTCCAGCCCCCCACAACTGTCAGAAAACGGATTCTTTTGTTACTGTCATGAGGAAAAAACACGACGCAAGGAAGACTCAGAGTCAAAATATTCAGTTAAGAATATTTAGTAAAAAATGCAAAGGATGAACAGAAAATGCATGCATGCAGATTCTATCTTGCTCAAAATCACTGACAGGCAGAATTGCTAAGTTAAAACAATGGTTTTCTGCATGCAGCTGTGATCACAAGAAAGAATGAATCTCTAAGCTAATACATGAGTTTTTAAACTAAGAATTTGCAGTCTTCTGATTGGCCCCCGCCGAGTCAGCCTCTCCGGATGTCTTGGGTCTTGTCCAATCACCGCCGTCTTCCTCCTGTAGAAGGTGTCTCTGAATGTGTGTGTATGTGGCCGCTCCCTGTGACCTTTACACAGATTTTTAAGAGCTCAGTTCTGCTGTGATCCGCAGATTTCTGTTCCATTTGGTGTTAAATTAAACAATTTACTGATTCAGTTTTATTCAACTTAACTTTAAACAATATTTTAATAATTTAATCACACCTCTATGGCAGATTTGAATGATTCCATCTCCTTTATCGATTTACTTTAATCCTGTTTTAATTAGTACCAGATTCCTTTATTCTCTCCCATTTTATTGTTAATTTAATACATTGCTAATTTGGATTTCCTCTGTAGTATTTTCTCACAAAGCTAGATATTTTAATCTTGATCCTCAACATTGTTTTATGATTCAATACTTTAACTTTTATTCCTGTTCAAGCATCTAGCTGCTGTTTGAACTTTTCACCCTTTCTCTGTCTTTCTGTGCGTACGTGACAACCTGCACATCTCTGTAACCGCAGACCCCCCTTTTTTCTTTCAGTTTTTCACAACTTTTAACGGATGCTCTTTACTTTAATTAAGAAGTTGTCACCTGACCACGCTACTGCCATCCTAGATGCTATTCTTGTTCCAGTTTGTCAGTTTTGAAGCGAGGGGGAAAGTTCTCCCCCAACTCTTGAAAGATCAGATGTAACCGCAAACCTTTAGTCAAGCGGAGCATGAGGCATTTATCTTAAACTTACTTTCCTTAGGTCTGATGTTGAAACCTGCACCCTGCTTAGATCAACACTTTTCACCCTGTTCAGAGCTAGAATTCAAACATGCATTCATAAGTACTTTAATACATTTGATTATAGGGTTAATACAAGTTGCAAGCACATTAATATATGATTAACACCTAATATGATCAACCGAAGGTTAATGATGATTATAAGTAATAATAAAGAGTGATTAAATGATTATTGTAAGTAATGAATAAAAGCAAGAACATCATTACTAAGCAAAAGTAATTAAAATGATGATTATAAGTAAAAGTAATAAAATGATGATCATAAGTAAAAGTAATTAAAATGATGAATATAACTGGTAAGCAAAAGAGTAATTAAAAATGATTATATGTAATATGCCAAAGCAATAAAACATGATAGTTTAATACCCATGCAAAAAATGAATATTCTCCACACAACCCTGCAGAAGTTAAATCAGTGCATAGAAATTGGATGTATGGATCATGTATCACAATTAATAACAATAATAATCTTTCTTCATACAGCACTTTTCAATATCCAGGTTACAAAGTGCATCACAAGGCAGCAAAATTAAACTAGATCACTAGAATTTAGAGGTAGATGAAAGAGCTTGAAACCACGAAACACAAGATTTTTAAATTAAAAAAAAAAAAAAACTCTGAAAAAATAGGAAAAGTTCTCTGATAAAAGTATGTCTTAAGAAGAGACTTAAAGGTAACCACTGACTCAGCTGACTTCATTTCCTCAGGATGCTTGTTAGAGCCTTGGAGCCTGACAGCAAACATTCTGTCCCTTTCAGTTTTCAGCTGGGGCCCCTGGAGCAGATAAAAGACTTCTGCTTAGCATACACTAGTGCATAAAGAACAAATTGGTCACAAATATAACTAGGAGGGAGGTCGTGAAGGGCTACAGTCATGGATGAAAGTATTGGCACCCCTGGAATTTTTCCACAAAATACACCATTTCTCCCAGAAATTGTTGCAATTACAAATGTTTTTGGTATACACATGTTTTTTTTCCTTGATGTGCATCGGAAAAACACAAAAAAAAAGCAGAAGAGAAAAGCTAAAATTGACATAATTTTACACAAAATTTAAAAAATGGATCAGACAAAATTTTTGGCACCCTGAACTCAATATTTGTGGTGGGGGTAGAGGGGGTGGAGGGGGAGGGGCAGTGTATCCAATAACCATTAAATCAGAGTAAATGTTCTGCCAGACACCTTCTCTTTTATATTCATCATAGAAAATATAGACCATAGGAGTTTCCTTTGTATAATGTAGCCGCAAGGGGACACAAGCCAGTGTCTTATTGCGCCAGTCCCAAGCCCGGATAAATACAGAGGGTTGTGTCAGGAAGGGCATCCGACGTAAAACTGAGGCCCGGGTTAACGACGACCGCCATCGGTGGTGTCGACCTACAGGGTGCCGGTGGAAAATGGACGACTGTTGGTCGAAGAAGTAGGGGAGGAAGGTGTGTTCGTAGGAAGAGAGAGAAGAGGAACACCAAGAGTCTAGGACTGAGAGTAGGGACTTTGAATGTTGGAACTATGACAGGAAAAGGTAGAGAGCTGGTTGACAAGATGCAGAGGAGGAAGGTGGACATACTGTGTGTCCAGGAGACCAGGTGGAAAGGTAGTCAAGCTAGAAGTCTAGGAGCAGGGTTCAAGTTGTTCTACAATGGTGTAGATAGGAAGAGAAATGGAGTAGGAGTTATCTTGAAGGAGGAGTTTGTTAGGAATGCCCTGGAGGTAAAAAGAGTGTCAGATCGAGTGATGAGCCTGAAACTAGAAATCGAAGGTGTGATGTTCAGTGTTGTTAGTGGGTATGCTCCACAGGTAGGATGTGAGCTGGAGGAGAAGGAGAAATTCTGGCTGGACCTTGATGAAGTGATGCAGAGCATCCCTAGAAGTGAGAGAGTTGTCATTGGTGCAGACTTCAATGGACATGTTGGTGCAGGAAACAGAGATGATGAGGTCATGGGCAGGTTTGGTATCCAGGAGAGGAACGCAGAAGGACAGATGGTGGTTGACTTTGCAAAAAGGATGGAAATGGCTGTAGTGAATACTTTCTTCCAGAAGAGGCAGGAACATAGGGTGACCTATAAAGTGGAGGTAGGAGCACACAGGTAGACTACATCCTGTGTAGACGGTGTAATCTGAAGGAGATCAGTGACTGCAAAGTCGTGGTAGGTGAGAGTGTAGCCAGACAGCATAGGATGGTTGTGTGTAGGATAACCCTGGTGGTGAAGAAGATGAAGAGGGCAAAGGCAGAGCAGAGGACCAAATGGTGGAAGCTAAAAAAGGACGAGTGTTGTATGACTTTCAGGAAAGAGTTGAGACAGGCTTTGGATGGTCAGGAGGTGCTTCCAGATGACTGGACAACTACAGCAAATGTGATCAGGGAGACAGGTCGGAGAGTACTTGGTGTGTCATTTGGAAGGAAAGGAGATAAGGAGACTTGGTGGTGGAATGAGGAGGTGCAGGAGTGGATCCAGAGAAAGAGGTTAGCTAAGAAGAAGTGGGACACTGAGAGGACTGAAGAGAGCAGTCTGCGCGAATGGGCACAATTTATTACTGGACCGTGGACCAGTAAACAGTAATTTTTTACTGGACCGAATATTTTATGCACAAATGTACCAAAAGTTGATGTATAATTTAATTTTAATAATTGTTATACAAATTTACTACTTTATTAATTATGTCCCAGATACAACACGACGCCATGGGCGAAGAGAAATTACCGTTTTTATATAGAATAAACCATACAAAATTAACTGTTGGATAAAGAAAAGCACTCATTTGAGATCAAAACATAAATCATGGATTCAACCATGCTAGAAGTACTATAAATTACAGAGCAATGTGGCTGGGTCAAGCAGAGCGACCTTGTAGAAGCGAAATGAGGTGTGGTTTATTTATTTTCTGTTTATATCATGCGTTTTTATCGCGTGATATCGCTGTTCACACGAGAGCCTCTCTGAGGAGCAGCCCTCCCCATCCGGACGGCGCGCCGCTGCGCTGTGCTTGCTGTGTGCTTTGACTTTCGGAGCAAGACAGTGGCGCTTCGTTCCGTTGCGCGGCGTGGCGCAATCGCATTATGTGGAACTTCAGGCTTACAGGAAAAAAATTACACCGGACATGAGACCAGTAATGTAGTAAGTTTTACCGGACTTTTGGTACACAAATCGGAATTGACCGATGGTCCGACGTCATTGGCGCACACTGAGGGAGTAGACAGGTGTACAGAGAGATGCAGCGTAAGGTGAAAGTAGAGGTGGCAAAGGCCAAACAAGGGGCTTACGATGACTTGTATGCTGGGTTTGACAGTAAGGAGGGAGAGACTGACCTGTACAGGTTGGCAAGTCAGAGAGACAGAGATGAGAAGGACGTGCAGCAGGTTAGGGTGATAAAGGATAAGGATGGAAGTGTGTTGACAGGTGGACCAGGAAGTAGCAAAGATTAGTAAGGATGAAGTGAGGAGGGCATTGAAGAGGATGAAGAGTGGAAAGGCACTTGGCCCTGATGATATACCTGTGGAGGTATGGAAGTGTCTCGGAGAGGTAGCAGTAGAGTTTCTGACTGAGTTGTTCAGCAGAATCTTACATAGTGAGAGGATGCCCGAGGAATGAAGAAGAAGTGTGCTGGTGCCCATCTTTAAGAATAAGGGAGATGTGCAGAGTTGTGGTACCTACAGAGGAATAAAGCTGATGAGCCACACGATGAAGCTATGGGAAAGAGTAGCTGAAGCTAGACTAAGGGCAGAGGTGAACATCTGTGAGCAGCAGTATGGTTTCATGTCAAGAAAGAGTACAACAGATGCAATATTTGCTTTGAGGATGTTGATAGAGAAGTACAGAGAAGGTCAGAAGGAGCTGCATTGTGTCTTTGTAGATCTGGAGAAAGCTTATGACAGGGTGCAGAGAGGAACTGTGGTTTTGTATGAGGAAGTCTGGAGTGGCAGAGAAGTATGTTAGAGTGGTGCAGGACATGTATGAGGACTGTAAGACAGTGGTGAGGTGTGCTGTAGGTGTGACAGAGGAGTTCAAGGTGGAGGTGGGACTACATCAGGGATCAGCCCTGAGCCCCTTCTTGTTTGCTATGGTGATGGACAGGTTGACAGACGAGGTTAGACAGGAGTCTCCATGGACTATGATGTTTGCAGATGACAGGCTAACGCCTGCTGAAATAGAAGGAGAGCCATCATTTTTAATCAAGTGACATGTCCAGAGGAGAGAGAGTGAATATATTGGTAGAAGGATGCTGAGTTTCCCACTGCCAGGCAGGAGGCCTAGAGGAAAACCAAAGAGGAGGTTTATGGATGTGGTTAAAGAGGACATGAAGGTAGTTGGTGTGAGAGAAGAAGACGCAGAAGACAGGGTTAGATGGAGGCAATACTCTGTTGTATTCTTTTATTTTGTGAAGCACTTTGTGTTGCATTTTAAATGGATGAAAAGTGCTATATAAATAAAGTTTGATTTGATTTGATTTGAATTGATTTGCTGTGGCATTGTTGCTGAAGGGAAAAGCCGAAAGGAAAAGAAGGAGTTTCCTTTGTATCAAGCAGCAAAAACATTGTAGCATATTGTGTTTGACATAATTTGCCTTAATTTACATTGTACTTGCAATGTGACAACTGCTCATGCACACATTACAATGTTAGTCCTGATATACCATTCAGTCTTAAAATCACATTTTTCAGATCTCCCAGTGTCCTAGTGCTGAGGACAGGGGCTACATCCCATTGACTGTAGCTGTCATCAGTGTTAACACGTTGAGTGTGTGAGCTGTCTTCTTCTATCATATTCAGTATGAGTCACTGATTCATACCCACAGCATCTCTAGAGGGTTCTGTGAACTGTTCAGCTACTGTTCCATATCAGGTTTCCATAAGAGAATACAGAGAACCTTGAACCAGAGCAGCACATCAGTGTTTTTCCACCACAGGACCCTCATCCACTCAAAGGATACATTCTGTCACCACAGCAACCATTTCTATACTTTTATGTAAAGCTGAAATAAAGGTAGAAGAGTGTGACTGCAGGGCTCATACTTAATCAAGACTTACTTACCTGTCTACTCTTTTACATGCATCTTTCATTTTTCTAAAGATGGAAAGAACACTTAAGAATGTAAATTAATCGATTATATCTTTGAAAAAAGACAGAGAGAAAAACACAGAGAGAATGTATTAACCTTGCAGAGTTGAAGTCAATTTTTGACGTCACTTAATTATAAAATGGAGGAAATAACATGTATAATTTTAACAGATTTTGAACTGACTGTGATTCAGTGTCACAAAGATTTTCTGGCAAGTGGAATTTTACATACAAGGGACTTTATATTTAGTGCACAACATTCATCTACCCATTATCTATTCACTGCTTACTCCTCTGTAGGGTCAGCATGTCTTTGGACTGTGGGAGGAAGCTGAAGAACCTGGTCAAAACTCATGCTGCATAGGGATAAACTCCACACAGAAAGATCCCAGGGACAGGAACCGGGGCTCTTCCAGCTGTGAGGCGATGGTGCTAACAACTGAGCCACCGTGTAGCCCTAGTGCATAACAGTCAACTGTAATACATGGATTTAAAAAGTGTTACTAGTTAGTAAGCAGTAAGTGTCACAAGATTTTTTAAAAAAAAGTGCAATTACATACAATCACATTAGCAACAAGAGGAATCAGAGCTTTATAAATCACAAAAAGCAATAAAATAATTTTATTGTGCAGGATTGTGCAAATTAATCATCTGAAAATGTACACAGTTACATAGCATCTGAGGTAAGGGACTTGAAATGTGCAAAAAAAAGACATTAATCCTATTTGAAAGCTGTGTGTTAATGTAATACAGAGTCAGTGTTTATGATGGGTGTAGAGCAGCAGCGTCACTGGGCGTCTCTGGTCTTGTTGAAGATGCCCATTGCTGTTTGAAAAAAACTGGAATTTCCTTTTAAAAATGGAGTCAGTACCCTGACCCAAGTACCACAACATTAAAAAAAAAAAAAAGAAACTGGATTACTTCCCTTACTTTCAGACTACCTCAATACCTAATATTTAAATATATAAAGGTAAGAGAGATTTGTAAGAATGTTGTCACGGGCTAGGCTGGACGGACCAACACAGAGAGCACCACTACCAGAACCGGAATGATTGCAAGGATTTATTGTGGGAGGATGAATGCGAAGTGAGAGCAGGAACCAGAGTGCAGGGACGGGGAAGGCGGGAGCGGAGGAATGTGGCCGGGTGGGTCCGGAGCCGGGGATCGGCGGTGGTTTGTGGTCCGGGCGGGAGCCGGAGCGTTTGGATGATGGAGTGGATCCCTGGCGGCCGGACTTCAGGGCTAGAAGTCAGCGAAGGCGGCAGGAGGTGGTTCTCTGATGATCCGGGGGGAAACTGAAGAGTTATCCGTGTCAGGCGGGGACGGTGCTTTGGTCGGTTGAAGTTCTGAGAAGGGGCTCCGGGAGGCTGGGTGCTGATGGTGTCTGGCCGGAATGTTCGGGAGGAGAGCCGGAGAGCAGGGGGTAAGCGGTGTCTGCTGCGGCTTCAGCAGCCGGGAGGAAAAAGGGGTTTCAGGAGGGGGTCCAGGCAGAGTGGGGAATCCGAAGGGGCAGGAGACGGGCGCCGAATGGGTCGGGGGGTTCGGGAAAGGGTTCCAGGCAGGAAGGCTCCCGGGCAGCGGGTTCTGAAAGAGGGCAGGAGAATGAACGTTAGAAAATGTCAAAGAAACACAATCGACTTCAGGAGGCTAGAAGGTGAACTGACTGAGCAGTATATTTCAACAATCTGGCAGGGTGTGGAGTGCTGAACCGGTATTTATTGCAAGGTGAGTGATCAGGGTGATTTCTTCCAGCTGCCCGGGGCTCGAGGAGGAGACTGATTACCCGAGTAGAGACAGCTGTGAAGCCGAGCTCTACTCGGGTGTCGTCCTGTAAGGGAAAACAGGGGAAGAGGGATGGATGGGAGACCAGTGAGCAGACAGAGAGAGAAAACAGGATAGAGGGTAAGGGAGGGGGGTTAGTTTGGGATGCCAGGTGGGGAGGGATAAGGAGAGGGCCCTGACAAATGTATTGGTAAGATGACTTTGACTTAAGTTTAATCTGTAATGTATGGCTTTTTAGATAGGTGGTGATATATGATTATCATCATTATTAATTTCCAAAAGTAATTTAATGTGACACTAATTTTGGTGAACTGACCATTTAAATAGATCTGCAGAAGAGGAGAAGAAGTTCATCCACATAGTGTTATAATACAATGATACCTCAAATAAATAATTTTTTCAAAAATCATTCAACTGCCAACTCTGTAGCCATAAAATCTTTTTGTCTTGTCTGTCCATTGGACATTCTTCCAGAAGCTTGACAACAGGCAGTTTGGTAAATTCCAGTCTGGCTTTTTAAAGATTTGTTTTCTACAATGGTGTCCTCCTTGGTCGTCTCCCATGAAGTCCCCTTTGGCTCAAACAACGACAGATGGTGCGATCTGATACTGATGTACCTTGACCTTGGAGTTCACCTTTAATGTCTTTAGAGGTTGTTCTGGGCTCTTTTGTTACCATTCGTATTATCCTTCTCTTCGATTTGTCATCAATTTTCCTCCTGCAGCCACATTCATGGAGGTTGGCTACAGTTCCATGGATCTTAAATTTCTGAATAATATGTGCAACTGTAGTCAGAGGGGGCTGCACAATGGTGTAGAGACATCTTGGTCTTTGGAATTCCAGAGGAGATGACAAACTCAGATAAGAACACACTCTCTTAGGATGGGGGTCTAGAACCCACATCAAACTGCCATTTTGGACATTGGACAGGCCCAGAACTCTCTCCACAGGAAAACACCATCAATGCCATAATTGAATTACAGCAAGACATTTGATTCTGGCAAAACAACCCCTGTTCCTGGAGACATGGGGGCACATGTATTTCTTTGTTCCTAACCTTTGCAGCAAAAGGACACCCAGACCTCCTGCACAGAGATGGAGTTCTCTGCAGAACTTTGACACCTTGGAAAACAACTTAAAAGACAATGTCTGTCACTTCTGCTGTGAATGCTTTGTTGGAGCAACACCTTATTCATGCTAAAACCCCTTTCTCCCCCCTCAGGAATGCTGCTCTGTCTCTCTCAAGGATCTGATAAGGGTCGTAAAATTTTATGACTCTCCTGGAGAACTCCTGGAGACTAGTACAAACTTTTGAACTAAAACAGAACATCCTCAAAACTCACATTTCTCAGGTGTATTTTGTGTTTTCATGATTACCAAAGTTGCAGTGAGATGATGTTGTCTATATTTTTTTCAGAGTTGACTCCTCTACCTCTTATAGAACTCAAGTTATGAAATGTCTTGTTTAATCCGATTTCTTCCACAGTCCCACAGTGTGCCCCCTGCCGACGGCAGAGAACACAATAATGTCAGAATGAATCCCAATTATTAATTGTGAATCATTGTGTTATTCAGGTTGAAAAAGGTGAAATTTGTGATATTCCTTACCATATGTATGACATGTTTTCATATCTTCACTGTGACATATATTTTTAGTATCTAGAGCACATTCACATATCGTTTGTTGAATTAAATAACTCACATATTTGTTAGTCGGAATAATCAAGAATATGTTTACTTTTGATTGTGTTAAAGTATGTTTTAAGGATCATGGTGAGAGATAAACAGATCGAGCCAAAAGTATCGTATCCACGCCTCCTGGCTAAACAAACTGATAAATATGGACCATGCCTTTGTTCGGTCTCTTTCCTCTCCTGAATTGCTGAGAAAAACGCAGCTGGAAATTCAACATTCTTCCTAAGATGCGATCTTTTCTTTATCTTCTGAAGCTTCTTTGTTCCAAGGGTGATGCCCCTTTATATTTAACGAGTGCAAATAATGGCTTCAGTAGTTTCCTTACAGTGGAGTAGTGGTTAGCACTTTCGACTTGCAGCAAGAGGATCCCTGGTTCACGTCCTGGCTTTCCCGGGATCCTTCTGCATGGAGTTTGCTTGTTCTCCCTGTGAATGCGTGGGTTTTCTCTGGGTACTTCGGCTTCCTCCCACAGTCCAAAATTATGCTGAGGGCTCTATATGTAGCCCTGCAACAGACTGGCGACATGTTCAGGGTGTCCCCTGCCTTCGCCTGAGTCAGCTGGGATAGGATCCAGTCTCCAGCAACCTTAATGAAGATTAAGCAGTGTATAGAGAATGGATGGATGTAGTCAGAGGAACAGCAAGCTGCTTGGAGATGGTCTTATAGCCTTTACCTTTAACATGCTTGTCTATAATTTTCTTTCTCATGTCCTGAGACAACTTTCTCCATCGCTTCGTCCTGTCCATGTTTTGTGTGGTACACACCATGTCACCAAACAGCACAGTGACTGCTTGTTACCCTATAAATAGGCCAACTGACTGATTACAAGTTTGAGACGCCTGTGATGCTAATTTGAGGACACACCCTGATTGAACATGTCCCTATGATCACATTATTTATTTATCACAGCCTGGATGAGTATACTACAATGTATGGTAGTGCATTGGGGGGTGCATGGTTGGCCATCTGGGCTCCCGGACTATCTCCATGCTGTCTCCAACCCCCCCATTCCCACTCTCACCCCCAGTTGGTTGAGGCAGATGGCTACTGTCCCTGAGCCTGGTTATGTTGAATTTTTTTTACATCCCTGTTAAACTTTTTATTTTGTCTTTCTTTTGGTTCCTTCCCACCATTGCCAACTGCTTGCTTAAAGAAAATCCAAAGGCATCTTTGAAGGGTTGGGTTCTCTGTTCTCAGTTTGAAAGGTCTTCACCTTACTATGTAAAGTGCTACAAGATGTGAGGTGTTGTGAATTGGCACCATAAAAAAATCTAATATGCATTCATTTTTCACCAAGATCTTGCATTGATGATGGGAGAGTCGGACTCTCCAGCACATCCCAAAGATTCTCAGTGGGGCTGAAGTCTGGACTCTGTGCAGGCCAATCCCTGTGTGAAAATGATGTCTCATGTTCCCTGAACCACTCATTCACAATGTGAGCCCCATGAATCTTTGCACTGTCATCTCCAAATACGCCCGTCCCATCAGCGAAGAATAACTGCGTTGATGGAAAAACCTGATTATTCAGTATATTCAGGTAGTCAACTGACCTCATTCTTTGGGAACAGAATGTTTCTGAACTTGACCAACCCCAGATCATAACTGTGACGGAGTGCTGGTGAACGCCCATCATTCCCTGGCGACACGTGTCTCTCTCTCGCTCCGTGCCGGTGAGCGCCGGGGCAGAGAGTGTGCCGCCGTTCCCCGTGCAAATCATACATTATCATTTTAATTCATTATTCGCCACCACCGGACTTTTGTGCTGGCTGTGGTCAGCGTCCGAGGGTGCACACTCGGCGCCGATGCAGCGCACACGCACACACACACACACACACACACACACACACACACACACACACACACACACACACACACACACACACACACACACACACACAGACAGACACACACACACACGCTCACCTGCTGTTGTGCCATCCTGTTCACTCCTCCAGAGACTAAGCCAAACTGCTTTCATGGCACGTCTTAAAAGTGCTGGGTGGCGCGCATTTTCAAATCAGGTGACATGAACCTTCCATTATTGGGGAGCTGTCTAGCTGGTTGGAAATCCTGTTTGGGGAAGCCAATGACAATTTATTTGTTTACTTATGTGTATAACTGAAATGGATTGTATGGAAATGATGTGAAATTCTTTATGTGAGGTATTGTTTTTGTCTGGAACCCTCTGTTGGCAAGTTGGTGGTTGCCCAGGGGAGGGGCAAGGGGTATAAAAGGAGCTGAGGTTCATTGTGTGGATGGGCTTGGACAAGCTAGTCACATTGTGGGTGATTAGCTGGAAAAATTGTGGATTTTTTTTTCCTTTCCAAATGTAAATACTTTATTTGTGTACATTTTTCTGCAGTGATTTATTTGTTTTTTTTTCTCGTCGCCTTTTTCACTGCTGTTTTGGGAACAATGGGTGCTGAATAAACTAAAAAGACACTGAAGCATGGTTGTCTGAGCCATCACTACTTACTGCAGAATCGAACGCGTGACAATAACCCATACCCCACAGGCTTGGGGGGTCATGGTGTCATAATGTCATGATGAGTACATAACTTCATCCTCCTCTCTTCTTACCCTGATGCACCCATCACTTTGGAACAGGGTGAAACTGGACTCATCAGACCACATGACTGACCACATTTGTTCCTTGAAGATGATGGTTCACCACTATCCTTACAGCTTTTAATAATGCATTGAATGGTTTTGAATATGATTTTAGTAGTTTCAGAAAACTCCTTATTTTCTTTGCTTGATGCAGGTCAATAATTTGATGCTTCTGAGACAGATTAACATTCTTTTCATGACCACCGCATATTCCAGTATAGTTGTTTAAGAAATGAGAAGCTTCTCACTGCATCAGTTAGGAATAAATAAGTTATTGCCAACTAAAGCGTGTTCATCAGTGCAGTAATTATCCAATGGAAGGCTCTTACCTTTTTGCTTAGTTAACTCAAGGTGGCGACATTTTTTTGGGCCAGGCAGTGTATTTTGATCATTTATTTTACAAACAATTGAAACATGCCTAACATTCTTTCAAGTGCCCACAACTGTTACTAATACTGGATAAAAATGGGGGCTGTACATACTACAGACACTTTACTATTTGCATTTTTATTCCATATGTGGCCGGATGGTTTCTCCCTCCTAGCCACTGTATGGCACTGTGCTATTCCAATCGTCGCTGTGACAGCGGGGTGGTATCCGGCGCCACTGCATATATATACACAGGTGGGTGGCTTCACCTCAGTCTTATGCTTTCTTTTGAGCTCTCCCCGTGGCGGTAACTGCAGCCGAGCGGGCTGGATCCGGCGTGATCAATCGGGACGCACATAATATCATCGGTACAGGTAATGGGCTTTCCCCCCTTCCCTTTTATGTGATGTGCAGCGCATTTAGTGACAGCCTGCTTTACTTTGTTTAGTGACGCTGGGAGACGGGTCGCTCCGTTCAGCGTGCCGTGGGTGCTTCTGTGACGACAGGGTAAGCTATGCGGTTCGCATTGTGTGATCTGGTGTGTTGACTGGTCCCTGATTTTGTGTGGTTGCTGCAGTTTATTTGCTGCTGCTGTCGTTGGATTTCCTCCGCCTGCATTGCTTCTACGCTGCTCCACAGCTAACCGGGTATGTATCGCTCAATGAGGAAGTGATCAATGAAGTCCAGGTGATGTATTTAATGACAATTCTGCTTAATTGTCTACCTTTACTAGGTTGCAGCTAAACGTGTGGTTCATTGGACGTCATCGTTCCCTGGACTGGCTGCTGTCTCGGTTCTTTCGGTTCTTCTTTCTTTTCGCCGGCTCTTCGTTGCGGCTCTTGTTCTCGGTCGGTTTGCCGGCTCTGTGATTGGTGCCGACAACTTGCTGGTTTTGACTGTGTTGGCGCGTATTTTCCATTAGGTTTACCGCCAACGTGTTTAGAGTTACTGCATTGTACTTTTTCTGTTAAAAACCTCAGGCTATGAGGATTATCATGCCTCATATGTCACCTGTGTTTTAAAAGTTATTGTGTGGAGCGAGTGCGTGTGTGTTTTACTGTGTATATTGGTCTGGTCACCAGCACTGCTAAATCAGGAGTACTAATTATTTGTTTCTTTTGTGCAGGTTTGGTGAGCCTCGGCGGCAGTTTAATCCCTGGTGGTGGTTCACGGATCCCCTTTTTCTTCTTTTTGGTTATTTGTTTGCCTGCCACCATGGTAAGCCAGCCTGCTCCCTTTATTGTTTAAGTTTAGTACTCCTGATTCTCTCTTTTAAACTGGTGGCTTGCTTTTTATATTTAATGCCATAATTAATAAAGAAATTGTTGTATTTTTGGAAACACGTCTCAGCCCAAGTGATTATGAACCTGTGCTTTCAGTGTTTAAATGGTCCTTGGTTGATCATGTTGAATTGAATGTCCCGGGGGTGAAATTCCCCTGGGTGGCGTTGTTGCAATATTTGTGAATCCTAGCCATTTTTCCCCATTCTCCATTCCCCTTCCTTTAGAGCTCCCTCCGCCACGCCACACATACTTCTCTCCTCTCTATTCTTTAGAAACATTGTGCAGTTCAGGTGAAAAGTCACAGAATTGTTACGTGACTGCAGGTTGCAGAATAGCCTCTAATGGCTTCTTGCTTTCAGCAAGGAGCACTGATATTAAGATTTACCGAATGAAGCAAACTTTGCAATGAGACTTGTAGAATGAAGTAATGGTTTTTAATGAAATAGCACTTAGATTTTCACAAGCTCAAATTGGGTTACTTTTCTGGATGACAACATATGTCACACGCAATTAGCTCAAGGGCCGTCAATGTTGCAAATTCCATGACAGTCTGTTTTTCCAGTTTCTGGGTGATATATGGCGTAACTTTGGCAATTTTGAAAAAAAAAGATGTTTCAAACAAGCCACTGGATTTTGGTGTTCAGGGGATTAAAATAAATGGCACAATGTCCGTTCCCAAAGTTGTTTATACCATACCAAATGAGTACCAGGAATACAAGTACATATTTGAAAACACATTTTTATGGATGTAACGTTTGCCAGTCACAAAGATACAACTCAATACAATCCAGAAAATTACCATCCATCTATCCATTATCTATACACCACTTAATATTCTGTAGGATCACAGGGGTGCTGAAGCCTACCCCAGCTGACAGAGGGTGAAGACAGGGAACACCACATGGGTTACATATACAGTGTAACCAATGTGGTTTTTCACTCTCTGCGTTGTCTTGTGAATGAAGTGAATCCCAGGACTGGGTCTGTTCTCTGGATCACTTTAATTCTCTGGCCATGCAGATTATGACTGAATAGAAAATCATACATGAGCTGGTGTGCTCTCAAAAACATACATTAAAGCTCGTGTCCGGATTTTCCGTTTGTTTTCAATTTATGTATCATTGTTTAACAAAACTTAAATGTGTTAGTCTAGTTCGATACTATAATATAATGTTAGTATGACACGATATGAAAATTTATTCATGAGCTCCGCCTTCCTCTCATAGACCCCCATGTTATTCCAAAAAGCACCGGTCAGCAGCTAGCCAATCAAGTTTGAGCTTCTGCTTTGTCATGCTGTCAACGGTTACACGCACAGCAAGCTCGCCCATGCAGAGGTACACGAGCTACGCACTACGCAACCGCGCGCACATTTGTTTTGCTTGTGGAGGAGAGACCATCAGGGATCAGCAACTTCCAGAAAAGTTACCAATCCCACGGCTTGTCAGGCCTGACGGCTTCGTTTATATGCCCGACCTCTGGAGGAAAATGTTGTGGCGTCTGGGACATACTCTTCGTCAGAGGAGTCATGCAATTCTGAACTCTAGATAGAAATAAATAAACAATGTAACACATATACACGCGTAAATGTACTAAGTTCGAGAGGGATACACGAGTGTAATCACATATTGAAACTTTACTCGTTCGTCCTAGCAGATTCATGTTATTTTGGTATTAGGACAAGTTAGACTCAATACAGAATTCTAACGTAATTCCTTTATTATTTACTAAATGTACTAAATGTAGAAGAGTGGAAAACAGCAAAACAGGCAAGATGCTGCAGCACTCCGGGCACTCCTCTCAGGTACTGCGTCAGTGCACAAATAAAGGGGCGAAATCAGAGGGAGGGTGGGACCAACAGTGTTTTGGGAGACGCTGCGATTCAAACTCCGGACACGAGCTTTAAGACAGGGGTCTCAAGCTCTCGGCCCGCAGGCCAACTGCGGCCTGCAGGACAATAGTTTATGGCCCTCCGTCTTAATATGAAAGATTAATGTTAGTGCGGCCCGCAAGTTTGATATGAATGACACTTTACAGTGTTGTGAGCGGAGCTGAACGAACCTACCAATCACAGTGGGATACACACGTGGACAAAATTGTTGGTACCCCTCAGTTAAAGAAGGAAAAACCCACAATTCTCACTGAAATCCCTTGAAACTCACAAAAGGAACAATAAAGAAAAATTTATTGAAAATTAAATAATCAAAAACAGTCATTACTTTTGAATTGTTGATTAACATAATTATTTAAAAAAACAAACTAATGAAACAGGCCTGGACAAAAATGATGGTACCTCTATAAAAGATTGAAAACTATTTGACCAGAGTGACATGATTAACTCAGGTGTGTCATTTAATTGACATCACAGGTGTTTCCAAACTCATAATCAGTCAGTCTGCCTATTTAAAGGGAGACAAGTAGTCACCCTGCTGTTTGGTGAAAAGGTGTGTACCACACTGAACATGGACAACAGAAAGCGAAGGAGAGAATTGTCCCAGGACATCCGAAAAAAGAAATTATAGACAAACATCTTAAAGGTAAAGGCTATAAGACCATCTCTACACAGCTTGAAGTTCCTGTGACAACAGTGGCTCATATTATTCAGAAGTTCAAGACCCACCTCCAACCTCCAACCACGTCCAGGGAGCCAACCTCCCTGGACGTGGCCGCAAGAGGAAAATTGATGACAAATTGAAGAGACGGATCGTTGGAATTGTATCCAAAGAGCCCAGAGCAACCTCCAAAGAAATTAAAGGTGAACTCCAAGGCCAAGGTACATCAGTGTCAGATCGCACCATTCGTCGTTGTTTGAGCCAAAGTGGACTTCATGGGAGACGACCAAGGAGGACACCACTGCTGAAAAAACTCATAAAAAGCGAGACTGGAATTTGCAAAAATGCATGTTGACAAGCCACAAAGCTTCTGGGAGAATATGTCCTTTGGACAGATGAGACCAAACTGGAGCTTTTTGGTAAGGCACATCAACTCTATGTTCATAGACTCAAAAACCAAGCATACGAAGAAAAGAACACTGTCCCTACGGTGAAACATGGAGGAGGCTCAGTAATGTTTTGGGGCTGCTTTGCTGCATCTGGCACAGGGTGTCTTGAAAGTGTGCAAGGTACGATGAAATCTGAAGACTATCAAGGCATTCTGGAGAGAAATGTGCTGCCTAGTGTCAGAAAGCTTGGTCTCAGTCGCGGTCATGGGTCTTCCAACAGGACAACGATCCAAAACACACAGCCAAAAACACCCAAGAATGGCTGAGAGAAAAGCGTTGGACTATTCTAAAGTGGCCTTCTATGAGCCCAGATCTGAATCCCATTGAACATATGTGGAAGGAGCTGAAACATGCCATTTGGAGAAGACACCCATCAAACCTGAGACAACTGGAGCTGTTTGCTCATGAGGAGTGGGGCAAAATACCTGTTGACAGCTGCAGAACGCTCATTGACAAATACAGAAATCGTTTAATTGCAGTGATTGCCTCAAAAGGTTGTGCAACAAAATATTAAGTTATGGGTACCATCATTTTTGTCCAGCCCTATTTCATTAGTTAGTTTTTTTTAAATAATTATGTTAATCAACAATTCAAAAGTGATGGCTGATTTTGATTATTTAATTTTCAATAAATTTTTATTTATTGTTACTTTTGTGAGTTTCAAGTGATTTCAGTGAGAATTGTGGGTTTTTCCTTCTTTAACTGAGGGGTACCAACAATTTTGTCCACGTGTGTATATGGCTCTTGAGGGCGGGACATCGGCCGGGCTTGTTGCGACCTCGCGACAAGTTGCTGCTGAGCGGGACAGAAAAAGAAGCGGAAAAGACGCACATTGCGGAAATTAAGTTCTCATCGGCAAAACACTGAAACTGAAATTTCAACGCGACACTGACACCAAGTGGAATTATATATATTACACAGCCCCAAACATGTCTTTTTCAAAGCCCGCAGTGAAGAGAAAGGTTGGTGATGAGCACAGACAATTTCAGGAAAAGTGGGAAATGCAATATTTCTTTGTTGAGCACAGGGGCACCCCGACGTGTCTTATTTGCACAGAGAAAGTTGCGGTGCACAAGGAATACAATTTGAAATGTCATTACACAACTAGACATGCTAAGGAGTATGCAAAATACCAGGGAGATGAGAGAGAGAACCGGGTTACCAATTTTAAAACACGTCCACTGAGGCAACAAGATTTCTTGAAGAAAGCAACCAAAGAGAATAATGCAGCATTCGAAGCTAGCTACATGGTTAGTGAGATGATTGCTAAAGCAGGAAAGCATTCACAGAAGGTGAATCTGTCAAAAAGTGCATATTACAGGCTGCACATATTGTCTGTCCAGAAAAGAAAGGTCAGTTTAGCAACATCAGCCTTTCTGCCAACACCATGGCAGAGCGTATTTCTGACCTGTCAAGTGACATTTATGATCAACTGTGTGAGAAAACAAAATGTTTTAGTGTATATTCAGTCACTCTTGATGAGACCACAGATATCACCGACACTGCCCAGCTCGCAATTTATGTCCGTGGTGTTGATGACAATTTTGAAGTGATGGAGGAGTTGCTCACAGTAATTCCAATGCACGGCCAGACCACCACTCAGGAGATATTTCACCAGCTGTGTGATGCCATTGAGAATGCCGATTTGCCATGGAAGAGGTTTGTTGGAATAACAACCGATAGAGCCCCATCAATGACAGGGAGGAAAAATGGACTGGTGGCACTTGTTAAAAAAACTGGAAGAGGAGGGTGTGGAGGAGGCCATAGCTCTGCACTGCATTATCAATCAGCAGGCCCTTTGTAGCAGATGCCTGAAGTTTGACAATGTGATGTCTGTCGTTGTGAAATGCATCAACCAAATCAGATCCAGGGGCTTAAAGCACAGAAGTTTCCGTGCTTTTTTTAGAGGAAATGGAGTCAGAACATGGGGATGCGCTATACTTCACCGAGGTACGTTGGCTCAGTAGGGAAAATGCACTGAAGAGATTTTTTGAGTTGAGAGCAGAAGTGAAAGCCTTCATGGAGAAGGATGGGGTGGCTGTTCCTGTGCTAAGTGATCCCAAATGGCTTATCGACTTAGCTTTTCTTGTTGATATCACACATGAGCTTAATGTACTGAACAAGAAGTTACAAGGCCAGGGGCAACTTGTCAAAACTTGTATTATGGAAAGCCCAGCTCTCACAGACAAACCTTTGCCATTTCCCAGCATGCAAGGCACTCGTGGATGCAGGCACACCATTCAGTGGTGAGAAGTATGTTGAGGTCATTTTGAAGCTACAGGAGGAATTTGATCACAGATTTGCAGGCTTCAAGACGCACAGAGCCACATTTCAAATTTTTGCTGACCCATTCTCCTTTGATGTGTAAGATGCCCCTCCTGTGCTTCAGATGGAGCTCATTGACCTGCAGTGCAATTCCAAACTCAAAGCCAAGTTCAGGGAGGTGAGTGGAAAAGCAGACAAGCTTGGACAATTTTTGAGAGAATTGACCTGCCTTCCTGAGCTTTCCCGAATGTTCAAACAGATCATGTGCCTTTTTGGGAGCACAAGCTGTTTTCCACCTTGAACTTCAATAAGTCCAAGTACAGGTCCAGACTTACTGATGAGCATCTTCAAGCCCTACAGAGGGTCTCAACTGCTTCCTCCCTCAAGCCAAATGTGGCTCGGCTATGTGAGAAGAAGCGCTGCCAGGTCTCTAGCAGCAAGAAGTAGGCAAGAGAAGCCATGTTCAGAACAGTTCATGGTCAATGTTCCATTCATGTTCAGAAAGTTAAAGGTTAAAGAACTGTTAATACAGACATTTGAATCTGAATAAAAAAATTAGATTTCTCTAGTCAGCAACTATATGTGGTTTCTTCAGTCGTCTATATCTGCTGTATCATTATTATTATTTTATTTATTTATTACTGCCTGATTGATTTATTTTCTTATTAATTCTTAATTTGTTTATTTATTTTTTCATCTTATTTTGTGTTAAAAAATAAAAATATTTGAGAACATTGGAATGCTTTTATCAGAGCTTTTCTTGTGGAAAATTGATGCAGCCCAGCCTCACCCAGACTCTGCCTCCAGCGGCCCCCAGGTAAATTGAGTTTGAGACCCCTGCATTAAGACTAGCAAGGGAGGCTAAGTTTGGATGCATTCATAGCAGTTAGCTCTGCACCCAGTCTTTATAAAGGTCATTTGACCGACAAAACTTTGTGAAACCAAGTTAAAAAAAATCTTCACACTAGACAAAATTCCCTACAACGCTTACCAAAAACCTATAAAGTTCCTGGCAGTTATCAGCAGTTCAGGCTGTGAACTCCAGTTTGCCTGTGCCGTAAATTGTCGGAAACAGAACCTGTCTGTGGGGTTGAGGGTGGGTGGGTTGGGGAAGTGGGGGAATGAGACTTTACACGTAGATGTCATGGCAGAGGTGTGAAAAATGAATTAGCATCTGGCCTGCCTGACTGGTGTTACTCAGGCCATCACTGGAAAACAAAAAAAAGAGCCTTGATTGGTTGAGAGATCTGCTGCTCTTGGCCTGCCAAAGGGCCATTAAAATAAAAAATATAAAAATATTTGCAAAGACGTTGAAAAATAAGAGCTTTATTGAACAACATTATAGCTGCAATAGTTTCCAAAAGTTTGAATTAAAACAAGATAATGAAATTGTTCTTAAAGAATGAAAATAAAATCAAAAAATGAAAATAAAGGAAGGTTTAACAAAATAGAAAGTATATAAAAACAAAAACCCATCTTTAAAAGGTATCAAAAACATATTTAAGTAATAAAATGGTGCATCAGATCGGGCTTAAAATGTCTCTTTGCTGACATTGGGTCATATTTATTTGGCATTATGCGATCTGATGGCTGTCCACTTTGAAGATGTCTTCCATGTGAAGCTGTAGTTGACAGTTGCAAGCCTTACCTGTTGGGCAACATACAGGTTGGCTAGCTCCTGGCTGCGGAAGAACGGACGCCACACAATCCGCCCACACCCCTTCAGTGCTGCCATACTTCTCATCTGACAGTGTCAGTTGTGATGCCCCTCCATAACTCCATTTTATCTGGAGCAAGTACTGTCTTCCTTGCATCCAGTAGCTGTCAACACAATCAGTACAGGAAATCAATACCACTCAATACATTTACTAATGTAACAGAAAAATAATGTCATAGGTATGGAGTCACAGGAGTGCAAAATCAAAATATAAATAAATAAATAAATAAATAAATAAATGTGGAAATATAAAGAGAAATAAATACATAATAAATAAATAAATGTGGTATTATAAAGATAAATAAATAAATAAATTTGAAAATATAAAGATAAATCAATCAATAAATAAATGTGGAAATATAAAGAGAAATAAATAAATAAAAAGGAAAATTTTGTCTTTGCTTTTACCTTTTCTGTTTTTTCCTTTTATTTATTTATTTATTTATTTCTCTTTATATTTCCACATTTATTTATTTACTTATGTATTTCTCTTTATATTTCCACATTTGTTTATTTATTTATTTAGTTCTCTTTATATTTCCACATTTATTTATTGATTGATTGATTTATTTCTCTTTATATTTCCTCAGTCCACCAAGAAAAGGAAAAATGCAAATCACTTTGCTCTGTGCGGGGATTCTGAACACAGGATTCCTGTCTGACACCAGCTCCGAGCACGGCTGAAGTGAAGCCATGTCACCGTTGAGCTTTGGCAGGTCATCAGGCGTAAAAATGGCGTAGAAGGAGTAAAAATGAACTTGGAAAATTACACCAAGTTCTTGGAACAAAATTTTATACCATGGTACAAATCAAAGCCTGCCAGTTACAAGAAGAGCATCATCTTCATGCAGGACAATGCGCCATGTCATGCCTCCAAGTACACAAAAGAGTGGCTGGCCAAGAAGAATTTCAAGGACAACCGCCTGATGACATGGCCCCCTGCTTCACCAGATCTAAACCCAATAGAGAATCTTTGGGCAATTCTCAAACAGGAGTTGTACGCCAATGGCCGCCAGTTTTCTTCTAAGGACAGTCTTTGGAGAGCAATATTGACCACAAGCAAGAACATTGACTCTAAAACCATCAAAAAGCTCACATGCTCAGTTGATTCTAGACTGGTTAAGGTATTACAGAAGAAAGGCGGCTATATCAACATGTGATAAACACATTTTCAATTAAATATTGTTTAAAATTGTTATTTTTTTATTATACCATTGTTGAATATTGTTTTAAAAATAAAGATTATCATGTTATATACTTGTTGGTATAAAATAAAAGTGTTGTTTACTTTTAAAACTGAACTTTGTTTATTTTTTTATTTGACTTGCATAATTATCTGGAACAGTCATATTCTTGAAAATTGGATTATTACACCTCTAAATAATAAAAATATTCCAAAACTACCAAATAATGCTTACAATAGGCCTTTGCAAAAGTAAAAAAGCAGATTTAGTAAAATTAAGCAAAAAGACTCTTCACAATAATGGAAAATCACATTTGCATAATTATCTGGAACACACAGTAATCACTGAACATTATCTAAAAGAAGAATGCCATCCTGGTGTTTAACAACAAGCAATACAGCAATAGAACTGGCTTGGAATCAGCAAAGTTGCAACCAGGAAAACACAATCTAGTATGCCTCCACTAAGAACCACAAAGAAAGAGGCAGAAAATCGGTCATGGTACATGACCAGTCTTTGATATAAAAAGAGATTTCAATATAATATCACTTTAAAAGTCTTTTTATTCCTGCAATATCCCATACAGGCATTTCTACAATGACCCTGAAAGCTCAACACACTGCAAAAGAACACACAAACATACAATCATCATATAATGAATTCCACAAAGGTGGATACAACATTTAGAACAACTGCAAAGTGAGAAATCTTAAACAAACACTGAAACCCACAGGAAATATGGAAAATAATCACATTTTGAAATACTAATGGTAGCACAGCCTACAAGAAGGGGAAAAATGATTTTCACAGCTGGGACATGCTTTGTTGCCATGATGATTCATGATCATGCAAAAGATGTTAAAATCTATAGATATTATACCAGGTAGCTCCTGTCAGTGTGTCAGTGTTTCACATGTTGAGTTGGACTGTGTTCTAACTTTGCAGCATGTCTACTGTATAAAGAACAGCAAAAGCAATATGCTGTCAAAACTTGATGTCTTGGGGTTTGTTTATGTTTTGTGTTTTTGCCTGTCCTATGTGAAGCTGCAGTGCACTGAATTCTCAGGGCCTCCGTACATGTGTTATTCCCCCACAACAGCGACAGTCTCTGTCAGCTTCTCCAGCGCTTCTCCCTGCACAGCTATGCCTGGAAACATTCACTCCTGTACCGCGTCACGTCGCCAGCAGTCCTGCCCTCTGGCTCCAACCGCGGACCGGAGGAGGATGAGACGCTCGAGGCAGTTATCGTCTCCAACTCTTTTTAGTCCAGTAGATATGTAGAATATGAGGCCAAGATGTTTCACTTCCGGAAGAAAGCATGAAAATTTGTATAAAGGGGTTTTTGAGTATGCTGAATCCATTTCTAACCGGATCCACGCTGGCAAACCAAGGGATCCCACTCAAAATCAAGAAATCCAAGATGGCCACCCTGCGTATTGCCGATTTTGATATTTCGTCAGAACTTTGGTTCAACAACTTGGAACAAGGAAGATGAAGCCAATTATGGAGTCATACATTACTGTCCCACCGGCTGCTTTCCCAGATGATAGCCCTACTCCACACAAGACAGAGGGACAAGCTGTTCCAGAAAAGTCTCCAGTTGATTCAGACGACATGCAGTTGGCTTGGGCAAGCTCAGTTGAAAATCTTTTGAAGAAACCTGAACTGAATGCAGATGATGATATTTCTTGGTCGGCACATTTCGCAGCATCACAAGATTCCTGCCCCAGACCACCAGCAATATCTGGACTCATGCCATTATTTCGAGAAAATGCTCATTCTCTGGCGATGGTAAAGCATGGTATGGATGTAATCGCTCAAGCTACAGAACTTGTACATCCTGGACAAGTCCCAATATTGACCGTTGATCAACCACTGTTTGTAATTACCAAGAAATTAATGAAACAAATTATCAAATTAATGACCAATTCTGAAAATAAAACAAACCATCAGATTAATGGCAAGTTCTGAAAACAAAATAAAACATTAGAATAATGAAACGATATACATGTATGGTCTTCCTGAGAAGTAAACAAAAATAAAGCATTAATTCATTGAATTGTTCACCCTATGTGTTAAGTGTTTTGATGACTTTCGTGGATCTTGCTCTGAATGCAATCTAATTTCAGCTACGTAATTGAATTTCTTGTCCCTAAAAACCTATATTTAGCCATAAGATCATGTTCGATGCCAAACAGGAAAAAAAAAATGAGATTGATATTTGCATTACCTACAGAGGACAGCCATCTTGGATTCTGTTCCAATCACATTTTATGCTATTTTAAGGCATCTCATTGAATTCTTTGACCCTAAAAACCTATAAATCGGCACCAAGATCATGTTTTTATGTCAAATAGAACCAAAGTTCTGACGAAATATCAAAATTGGCAATACGCAGGGTGGCCATCTTGGATTTCTTGATTTTGAGTGGGATCCCTTGGTTTGCCAACGTGGATCCGGTTAGAAATGGATTCAACATACTCAAAAACCCCTATATACAAATTTTCATGCTTTCTTCCGGAAGTGAAACATCTTTTTGACATATCTACTGGACTATTTAAAGCACCCGAGTTCCATATGAAAAAGAAGTGATATTTTCAAAATAAAAGCAGTGAAACGTACCACTTTTTTTCTATTGAGTCTATGTATTTTGTGTATGTGACAAATATTGATGATGGCATCTGATTGCATTATTCTGATTCTGTTCTGAAATATATTTAAGCTGGACTACCTTTTATATAGCTGATTGGCCATGTCAACCATAAAACAGTGTTACAATGTAATATAGGACAGCATGTTCTCCCTGTGACTGCGTGGGTTTAATTCAGGTGCTTTGGTTTCTTTCCAGTCAGAAGATTTACGTGGTAGGTTCATTGATGGTTCTAATGGGCTGTGAGTGTGCATGGTTGTGTATCTATGTTGGCCCTGTAATGCAATGGTGAGCTAGGATATCCTTCAGCCCTCACAACCCTGCACAGGATGAAGTGGATGTAGAAAATGAATAGATGGATGGATGCGGGACAGTTAAATCCTTAGTTATGCAAGCTCCAAATGAAATGCAATAGGTAAGCAAATAAACTCATGATTTTGGCTAATTTCAGATAATAAAATCTGAAATGAGTCAAAATCATCATTCGCACTGTTAGGTGGCTTTAGTCTTATTGTCTTACTCTCTATTAATATCACTATGCAGCTTTAAAATTGAAGCACATATCACTATTATAGTGTTTACTTTACTTGGCTATCTTGGGCAAAACAATCCTTTAAAATGTTTATCTGGGCAATATTACCGACTTAATACACAGCAAAAATAGAGGAAGCGCTCAGCGTTTTATTTTGAAATGAGGTACCAGACTTGCAATGTGTGTATAATGTGGTTAGCTTTCCGGTCAGTCGGCAGACAGTCATATGTTCTCTGATGCTGGGAGCTGAGCTCACACAGCTTTGCTCTCCGTCTCTCCCTCCTTGTTTCAGTTGCTCGTACCTTTGCACCACCACCGGGGGTTCCGCCAGATCGCTCGCCGAGAGAAGAGCGCAATGACCCGTGTGGTGGTTCAAGGGATGCCGGAGACAGTTCCGGTTGGAGGGGGAATGATGCTGAACCGGCGGAGGAGCAAAACTCGACGGAGAAAGCGAAAGGAGTTGTTCGGCTTCCAGATGTGCTTCGCAGGGTTGCTACTTGGGCTCATCGTGGGGCTCCAGTCGGTTGCACAGAAAGCAGGTGAGGCCACTGGAAACCTCTTCCAGTCCGGATGTCGAGGTTCTGCTCGGGGAGTTTGTGTTAGACAGGGACAACAGGCTGTTTGGAGGCAGACTGACACTGTCATTTCACTGCTCGGTTTGCTGCTTGTGCTTTCTGATGCCTGAAGTGAGCAGTAACAGCTTCACTGTCGGAGGAAACACACAGAAGGGCACTAGACAGTATTTGTTAATGCATTCATAAAGTAAAACATGCCATTTCAAATTTGTATCCAGTGACAGAAGTGTTACAGCTGCTAAACTGTAGGTCTGTATAATATTGCAGCACTGATTCTGTTAGTTGACCAGCTGTAGATCCCATCAGGATTAGTGCAGATTGTGAATCATTGTTGGGGCTCAGCTTAACTGTATCAGCTCACATGTACAATTTGTAAGGAACAAAACAAGATGCTTTCTTGTAGCTCAACACGTGTAACCAGTAATCCCATGAAAATGGTAGCTGTAGCTGTGCTGCTCTGTGTTGTCTTAATTACTTAACAGAAATCTAATTTTTTCTGCTCTTCAACTGCAGCACACACAGCTGATCAGGTGAGATGCTGATGTTCTTGCAGTCTGTTTATTCTGAGAACACTCCAGACATCAATTTGATCACAGGCTTGATGGCAGCATTCTTAAACATAAGTGAAACGGTGCACTTCACAGGCTTACCTCAGCTCAGAGGGATGCTCTGTGATTGTGAGTCTGCCAGTCGTAATCAGGGCTACACCTTTACAACACTTAATTCAGACTTCAGAGCAGCTTTCCGTGATCACCAGCTCTGAGCTAAGCCAGTGTTTTGGTGCCTTTTGCCAAGTAGGTCTTGATAACACCCCAGACGTTGATGTTTTTAAACTCTTGCCACAAACCATCCTTGATGACATGACATTTAGTAGTAGCTGTTCACTATACTGTTGACTGATTTAATAAGATTGCTTATTTTTCGACAGTGAGCTGAATCTTCTTTTTTGGGGGATACAAAAGACAAGCGTGTGATGTGATTACAGAGGTATTAGCAACATGCCAGAAGTCTCAAATATGTAATTTGTGACTAAATTCTCATCAGTGGCACATTTTTCACTTCATGAAAGTGTGTAGAATTGCCCAAGTCTGGGAACAAGATGACGCATTTCAATGTATGTACATTTTAAAAAAAAATTTAAACTCAACCTGATACAACAGAAGAATATGTCTCCGCATCCAGCATAACTACCGTGAAAAAGAAAGAAAGATTGTTTTACTGAAGTGATCAGTTAATAATTGATTAACTGATTCAGCAACAGTTTCGATAAAAGCTGAATTGTTATTGTTGTTCTAAAGGCCAAAAACATAATTATATGATGGTTATACTACTTTCTCTGTTTAATCTTTGGGTTCCTGACTGTTTGTCTCGGCAATAGTTTTTTTTTTTTCAAATTTATGTCTGTAACTGAAAAACTAATCAACTGATTATTGATTTGTTATTGACAGCCAACATTCTTAATGCTCTTCTTTAGTCATGCGTTTTGATGTTGAATAACAAATAGTTTCTTGGATATTTTGTTTCCCCAAAAAAAACATTTTGTTAAAGACTCTTGAAATGGGCTTGTTCTCTTCGTATTGAAAATGAATTTCTAAACATTGATTATGTTAAAAGTTAAGCTGTTCACAACTGTGTCTCTCTTGCTTCCCAGCGAAATAGTTGTGGTGTCGCATGTTGTGTTTGTATTTGCATTACAATCAGTTTTAAGAAGAGTTCCTTCAGCAGATGAATGTAAAAACGGCCTTCTAGTGTTATACCCTGCTCACACATCATGCTGATAGAATAATGGAGACAACACAGTAAAATATACGTGAAGCATAAGTCCAGATTCCTTGTTTCATCTGACCAGTGGTCATAAACCTTAACATTTTGTGTTTACTATCACATCTGATGGAGAAAAGCAGTGAATCAGGAATTATAAACAATTCATTTTCAGGGGATTAGTCAAAACTACATTACATTTATTTGAGAATTTTTTCCTTCATTTTTGTCTGCACTTCATATATGCCTTGGAAAATGTTTGGTGCAAGACATTGTCACAATGCTCTCCTAAAATGTTTTTTGTAAGTTTTGTTTGTTCTAGAGCTGGAGGGACTGACTGTTATGTCGCAAGGCTCTGGCATTAAATATACTGCATATATAGCTGATAGTAAGATGCAAACAACGTGTAGATGAGCCTATCAAGTATAGTAAGGACAATGCAGAGTAGATTGGTGGAAATGGGCAGCTGGAAACAGTGGGCTGGAGGCAAGTCAGCAGCATCCCACAGTGGACATGATGGAGACCAAGCCAGTTGGTGGGACACCAACAGTTTTCGGGATATCCTTATAGTAAGGAATTGCAATAGTCAAACTTGGACGTATCAAATGCATGGACTAGTTTTTCTACATCACTCTAAGACAGGATGTTCCTGATTTTTACGGTATTTCTCAGGTGAAAATAGGAAGTCCTACAGGCTTATTTTATGTGTGAGTGAAAAGACATGTCCTGGTCAAAAAGAACTCGCAGTAGTACTGGAATCCAATGTAATGTCATCCATAGTAAATGTATGCTTTGAAAATTAGTTTCTAAGAGGTTTGAGGTGAAATCCAATGACTTCAATCTTGTCTAAATTTAGTAGTAGGAAATTACAGGTCATCCAGGTCTTCATGTCTGCAAGACAATCTTTCAGTCTGGCTAGCTAGTTAATTTTATCTGACTTTATAGATAAATACAACCGAGTGTCATCTGCATACCAGTGGAAATTAATCCATCCATCCATCCATCCATCCATCCATCCATCCATCCATCCATCCATCCATCCATCCATCCATCCATTCTCTATACACCACTTTATCTTCACTAGGGTCACGGGGGGTCCTGGAGCCTATCTCAGCTGACTCGGGCGAAGGCAGGGGACACCCTGGACAGGTCGCCAGTCTGTCACAGGGCGAAATTAATACAGTGCTTCCTAATAATATTGCCTAAAGGAAGTATGCATGCTGATCACACCAGCAAAATTAACTTAGTAAACTGGTGTCTATGACAGTAAGAATGATGAGTAGTATATGAATTTGTATTAAGTTTATTTATTTCTAAATCGTTTAACCTTTTGTTGCATGATGTAACTCTGTCTGGCAAAATTACATAAAAATCAGAACGTGTGTTTTACCCTCTAAAGAAAATTTGTTACAAGTTACATGATAGGTCTGGATTCCTGCTTGCCATCTAACTTTAACATGGCAAATGTATTTCTGCAAGTTATGCACGTTTCCCGGAAAATAGATGTGCAACAACCTCCTATAATTTAATGCTTGTATATATGAGAAAAGTCATACAAAATAGCTGAATGCCACTTATTCTTTTGAATTTCACATAATTTCACTTGTGTTTCCAGTGTGAACTGATTAATGTGCCGGTGATGAAGTCACCTAACAAATTGTCCATGGATAGAGATCACTAAAACAGTTTCCTGAATGGCCATTCCAGGCATCTAATTTCTGTGTTTAGTTTTGGTCAGACGGAAAACAGCTATTTAAATGATTCAGGTTAAAATGAGGTTGTTAGACAGCTGCAGCTCGAGTTGGCGCTGGTCACCCCGATGTATGCTGTTTAGACTCCTTGTTTGCCTGTAGCTCTACAGCGGTGGTGGAGAATGCAAAGTTAGCATGAACCATAAAGATACAGCAGGAGGGCTCAAATGAGCCAGAATACAAGTGCATGCATTGGTGAGTGGTTTTTGCATGAGGCCCACTGTGACATTTGGAGTATTGGACCTTCTGAACACCACCTAATTTCAGCACTAAACTAGAGTCACTAGATTAAAGTCTCCATGTTGATCTCTCCTTATGGAACGATGTGTTCTGAATTGGGTGCTAATTGATGGCATTTTCACACATGGGAGAACAAGACCTCCTCTCATGTTGATGTTAGTAGCCATTGGGCTTTCGAACACATGTTAAAGGGTTCACATTCTCCCTGTAGACTGGCCCATGGATGTACACACCTCTCCTTCTCTTCCATCTGTCCTTTTTCCACCGCCATCCCTTTAACTTCATCCATCCATCTATCCATGAGACCGACTGTCCATCTTCATCTCACCTCCTGAAATCACAAGGTAAAAGGCCAAATTCATGGAGGACAAAGGCACTATAGGAGGCAGGATTACCCATACGAGCAAACACATGTTGCCGCTGCTTTTATCTGCAGATTTTAATGCCATTGAGCCATTGTCTGCAGATTTTAATGCCATTCAGCTGCTACTGAAGCCAAAGTCCCTGTATCGTCCATCTGTGACAAACCTAAAAGATGTGTGTACCGACCAGACAAATGATCATGCTATAGAGAAGCCACTAATGGCTTCTTGGTATATCTGGTATACAGCATTAGTCTCCAGATGATCTCATTACATAACTTAAAGCTGCTGTCGGTGGGTCCCCTTCTCTTTGCACGCTAGCAGAGGAATGGAGGGCTATGCAGAGGAGCACAGACAGAGCACTTGGACTCACCAAGCCTCAGGACTCACGGGCTTTCAAGCATGTTTGTGTGCAAGTGTGTGTGTTTGAAAAGAGAATGGGGGCCAGAGGAAGAACCCCAGCACTCGGTTATACGTCGACCAAAATACTGTCAATATGTAAATGAGAATTGCTCCCCTAAACTCCCTTTACTCTGGTGCAGATTCTTTCTTTTTTTCACCTCTACAAGCGAATGAACCTTCGGGCAACCAAATAACCATTATAGTATATATTCAGACTTTCATTCCATATATTCAGACTTTCATTATATATATTTAGACTTTTATTCCATATATTCAGATTTTCATTCCATATATTCAGACTTTCATTCCATATATTCAGAGTTTCATTCTACATATTCAGACTTTCTTTCCTACGGAGCCCTGGAAGGGACATGGCGACAAAGAAAAACAGGAATCTTATTGGATGTTTGCTCTTCAGATTAGCTCTGTTGTGATTAGCAATCTGTCTTTATCGTTGTCACAGGCAACGGCGACTACGTTTGAGAAGACAGGTAAATGTCAGAGATGTTTTGATTCTTAATAGTGAACGTGTTAGCTTAGCTACTTAGCTTCAACTACGTTTGTATCCACTTATGTAGCAGTTAAACAAATGCTATAAGTTGATGATAATATCTATGTTCATCTTTATAGATGGTCTAAAGGCTACCCAGATAGCAAACTATGGGTGAATCAGTGTTTAATCTATGTTGAGACCGAATGTCGAAATTATACAGAAAGCGCAAGGTTGATAAAATGTTGAGTCAACGTTTGCTTACATAGATTACATGTTTGCAAACATAGATTCAACATTAATTAAACATTGACCTGTCAAACATTTTAATTAAACCAAAATACAATGTAGATTCAATGGCATCTTTTAAACACAAACTTCAATGTTGACAAAATGTTGTTGAATCAACGTTGATCCAACCATCAGTCTTCAACCGTAACCAAAATTCATCCTTCTTAACCCTAATTCAACACTGATTTAACATCTTTTGCTGTCTGGGTAAAGTGTGATTTATGGTTGAAAAGCAAACATTGACTCAACATTTTATCAACCTTGCGCTTTCTGTATAATTTCGACGTTAGGTCTCAACATAGATTCAACATTGATTCACCCATAGTTTGCTATCTGGGTAATTGCGAGGCAGAGGTCAGCTGTTGCCTGGGCACATCTGCGATCATGCCACTGGTGGGACACAATTGTACTGGATTTCAGCTGAAGGCAGCTGTTCTGTCCAAACTGTCATGAGACATTTTTATTGTGATATACCCACCACTGTTGTTTGCTTTTGTTTCAATACATTTTTTGAGGTGAGAAAATTACTATTGCATGTTTCTATTTAAATGCCCTACTTTCATGACATAATATCACTACGGCATGAACTTTTTACATTTTCCATGAATTTCACCCAAACATTGAATAACTTTTTGTAAGTAGTGTATGTATACACATCATGTAAGCACACTTCAATAATAATAGTGCAGTTTATCTATCTAGTTTGGTGTGGCAGTAAAAAAAACAACAAATGTTGATATGTTCCAGACTAAAATCTGCTTGAAAAAGCACAACTGATTATCTGTGTGTATAACAGAAGTGTGCACTGAACACTGAATAAAGTCTCGGCAGATTATAGACAAAACATTTGTCTCTCATCACAAATTTCTGTTTATTCACCCAACTTGGATGAGTAAAAATACAAAACAGGTCAAGTTAAATAATTAAAAAGTAAAAGAATTTACAAAAAGAAGATTTTTTTTTTCTAGAAAAGGGCAGAAGTAGTGGACAATGCAGTTTATTTCTGGGACAGTCGCTCCAGCACCGACAGCATGCGTCTCAGCAGTCCAATCAAGGTTTTCATCCATCCTCTGTATGTTCTGGAGCATAGCAGAGGTCAGGTCTTGGTATCTTCTTATCTTTTCCAAGAACTGTTCCTGTAAACTCTCCAAATACTGCAGCAGATCCACAGCAGCATCCAGCTTCCGTTTTCCTGCATAAAAGCACCCAAAAAGTACTAATTGTCAGTAATTATTTTCTATATTCACAAACACAGTCAACTTAATGTTACAGTATATTTTGTGATTTTAGCATTAGCCAAAAGATAACATATTGATCATGTTGATGTCTGCATAATCGAAACAAATCTTACTTGATTTGGTCTGTTGAGATGGGACCAGCGAGCTGCAGAGTAGTGTTCCTGGCAACTGGGCTTCATCATCCAAGGCTGACAACTAAATAAAACGAACAAGACATGCTGTTGACTGTAATACAAATAATTTTCTCCATTAACTGTTTAATTATTGTTTTGTCCATACAACGTTAGAAAGTGTTACAAAAATACCTGTAATAATTTCCAACAGTGCTAAATGCCTTGTTTTATTTGATAACAACTGAACCCACCAAAAACATCTGTGATAAGAAAGCAGTGCATTGAATTTCCACATCTGCAAAGCTGGAAAATCACACAACAATCAGAATTTTACCTTGAAATGATGAAATTAACTGCAGGTTACCAGTACTCTTTACTTCATTGTGTTAATTTGATCATTTGAATCAGTTTTTTAGACTTGTATTACTGATACAAAACATAATCAACACATAAATTAGAACGTGTTCGCAAAGAGTTCACTGGTTCTTTAAGGGAAATTTCACTGATAATCATATACTTCAGTAATATCATTAATGGACCATTGTGTAGCAACATGGGAGATTTTGAATACGGGTCTTGTAATGAGATATTGCTGCTGCTTTTCTCTGGTTTTATAAGGAATTGTTTCATAGCTCGTTAGCTTACCAGCGGCAAACTGGCTGGCAAACAATAGTTCAACGCCAATCTCTGATCAGTGATCCGGTGCCTGGACAACATTAGCTGGCGTAACATTAATAGTATAGATGTGGGACTATTGTAGCTAACGTATTCGTAGTAGGCTAACAACAAAAACGTATCAGGATCAGGATCGTTGGTCTGCATGGCAGACTTCTCGTGCATCGCAATGCTTGAATGTCTTTGTATTTTAGGCTGATTTCAAAATAAAACTCTCGTCCGGGTGGCTGTCCTCCATTGTCATTTCGCCATACCGCCATGTCCCTTCCGGGGCTCAGTAGGAAAAAAATGTCTGAATATATGGAATAAAAGCCTGAATATATGGAATAAAAGCCTGAATCTGTGGAATGAAACTGAATATATGGAATGAAAATCTGAATATATGGAATGAAATTGCAATTGCATTATCCATCCATCCATTCTTGATATACTGCTTTATCCTCACTAGGGTCGCGGGGGGCGCTGGAGCCTATCCCAGCTGACTCGGGCGAAGGCAGGGGACACCCTGGACAGGTCGCCTGTCTGTCGCAGGGCTACATATACAGACAAGCAATCACTCTTGCATTCACACCTACGGGCAATTTAGAGTGATCAATTAACCTCAGCATATTTTTGGACTGTGGGAGGAAGCCGGAGTGCCCGGAGAAAACCCACGCATGCACAGGGAGAACATTCAAACTCCATGCAAAAAGATCCCAGGCTCAGGCCAGGATTTGAACCGGGGATCTTCTTGCTGCAAGGCAAAAGTGCTAATCACTACGCTACTGTGAAGCCCTCAATTGCATGATGATTTGCATTATATTTTTTTAAACAAAGCCTCAGTTCAACACTGCAACATATTTAGTACATGATGTAGTATTACAACATGAGACACCACCAGAAGTTATCCACAGAGGGCATGCCCTACATTTGTTGTTTATTCACTATTATTTGTTCACTACAATACACTTTACTTTGGTGAACATTAGTTGAAATATTTATTTGGGGCATTGTCATTAATCCTACAACTGCAACATTAAAGATATCCAGCTGAAAGTAGCATTAACATTACATCCACATCATCTGTGTTATATTAACAGTGTTACACTAATGGTAGTGTTCCTTTATATGAGTGCAAATAAAGATTATTTTCATTGCTGATGAATCTGTAGATTATTTTCTTGCTAAATTGTTGTTTATTTAATAAAATGTAAGAAAATACTTAAAAGCATTGATTAGTCCAAGATGACAGTTGTGTTGCTTTGTCCACAACCAATGTTACCCCGTTTACTGTCAGAGAAGGCATGAGAATATTTGAGATTGTGTAGAATTTTAAGGGTGTCCAAAGACTTTTTTCTACCATTGTATCTTCAAAAATTACGATAACGAGTTAATCAATTATCAACATAGTGTTTTGTTGATACTTCTTGTAATTTGTGCATGAATCTTATTCACATGTCCGTTTCTTCCAAGAACTGCTAATGTTGGATAACATGACTGACAGACACATAACGCTGCTGAATGTACGTTACTGTAAAATGCTCCTTTCTAACGTTACATTATCCGTTACATTCGGATCATTTTGGGGCAGTACAGGAAACATACAGTGCCTTGCGAAAGTATTCGGCCCCCTTGAACTTTTCAACCTTTCGCCACATTTCAGGCTTCAAACATAAAGATATAAAATTTTAAATTTTTGTCAAGAATCAACAACAATTGGGACACAATCGTGAAGTGGAATGAAATTTATTGGATATTTTATACTTTTTTAACAAATAAAAAACTGAAAAGTGGGGTGTGCAATATTATTCGGCCCCTTTACTTTCAGTGCAGCAAACTCACTCCACAAGTTCAGTGAGGATCTCTGAATGATCCAATGTTGTCCTAAATGACTGATGATGATAAATAGAATCCACCTGTGTGTAATCAAGTCTCCATATAAATGCACCTGCTCTGTGATAGTCTCAGGGTTCTGTTTAAAGTGCAGAGAGCATCATGAAGACCAAGGAACACACCAGGCAGGTCCGAGATACTGTTGTGGAGAAGTTTAAAGCCGGGTTTGGATACAAAAAGATTTCCCAAGCTTTAAACATCTCAAGGAGCACTGTGCAAGCAATCATATTGAAATGGAAGGAGTATCAGACCACTGCAAATCTACCAAGACCCGGCCGTCCCTCTAAACTTTCACCTCGAACAAGGAGAAGACTGATCAGAGATGCAGCCAAGAGGCCCATGATCACTCTGGATGAACTGCAGAGATCTACAGCTGAGGTGGGAGAGTCTGTCCATAGGACAACAATCAGTCGTACACTGCACAAATCTGGCCTTTATGGAAGAGTGGCAAGAAGAAAGCCATTTCTCAAAGATATCCATAAAAAGTTTCGTTTAAAGTTTGCCACAAGCCACCTGGGAGACACACCAAACATGTGGAAGAAGGTGCTCTGGTCAGATGAAACCAAAATGGAACTTTTTGGCCACAATGCAAAACGATATGTTTGGCGTAAAAGCAACACAGCTCATCACCCTGAACACACCATCCCCACTGTCAAACATGGTGGTGGCAGCCTCATGGTTTGGGCCTGCTTTTCTTCAGCAGGGACAGGGAAGATGGTTAAAATTGATGGGAAGATGAATGGAGCCAAATACAGGACCATTCTGGAAGAAAACCTGTTGGAGTCTGCAAAAGACCTGAGACTGGAACGGAGATTTATCTTCCAACAGGACAATGATCCAAAATATAAAGCCAAATCTACAATGGAATGGTTCACAAATAAACATATCCAGGTGTTAGAATGGCCAAGTCAAAGTCCAGACCTGAATCCAATCGAGAATCTGTGGGCAGAGCTGAAGACTGCTGTTCACAAACGCTCTCCATCCAACCTCACTGAGCTCGAGCTGTTTTGCAAGGAAGAATGGGCAAGAATTTCAGTCTCTCGATGTGCAAAACTGATAGAGACATACCCCAAGCGACTTGCAGCAAAAGGTGGCGCTATAAAGTATTAATGCAAGGGGGCCAAATAATATTGCACGCCCCACTTTTCAGGTTTTTATTTGTTAAAAAAGTTTAAAATATCCAATAAATTTCGTTCCACTTCACGATTGTGTCCCACTTGTTGTTTATTCTTGACAAAAAAAATAAAATTTTGTATCTTTGTTTGAAGCCTGAAATGTGGCGAAAGGTTGAAAAGTTCAAGAGGGCTGAATACTTTCACAAGGCACTGTATGTCTGTTCACCCATCTTGGAAAGTTTTAGTTTAGTTTTTGTCATTTTACAAAAATGTGAAACATCTTCTGATAGTTTTCATCTTAATATTGTTAAAGTTTCAGCTGATTAAATTAACACTGCACGAACTGTTGTCACTTTTCTTCTCCCTCTACCCCATGCTCTTTAGCTTTCATACCTCTGTCATCTGCAGAACCACAGACTCACCTCTACACCACACTGGACTGTGTCTAATTCAGCTGCATCTAGGTCACCCTCTGTGAACAGAGAGTCTGGCAGCACAAACAATCTTTCCTCTTTCTCTATCCATCCATTTCTGCCGTATTGTCTTTCAATCATTCCCTCCATCTAGGATTCACTTAGCTCTCATCTTGTTCCTCTCTCCCTCCATTTCGGACCACTCAGCTATCATTTTGGTGTATCCCCCTGTAGCTGCAATCCTTTTGCGCGTCCTTGCATCCCAGCCATGTAGCATCTTTTCTCTCTCTCTCTCCCTGTATCATCAGCACACAGTCTTCCAAAGCCTGCTCACAGTTTGTTCAAGCACAACTCACCTGTTTACTGACTTGTGTGTTTGCTGTTTTGCTTCACCATCCCATATCAGTCATTGTTTCTCACTTAGTGCAGCTTCACCAGAGTGACTTTTTCCTTTGTAGATAGCCGTGCTTCCTCTTGGATTTTTTGTGTTGTGGCGGCCTTAGTTTTGATACTGACACTTTTTAGTACCCCACTTTTGTACATTTCTACAGCAGGAACTAAATATGTCCAGTAGAAATGATTTATTCCAGCTATATAAACTGATTTTTCTTTAAAACCCTTGCTTGCAGAGTTTGTTCTGCCACTTTATTCCTTGCAGAAATTACTTGGATAAATTGTCATGAAATGTTCCCCCACAAGATGAACTACAAGAAGTTTTGCTCCCCTGACTTTTCAGCTAAGGACCAACATAGCTGAGCTTCAGCATGCTACCTTGCTGAAGTCTGGAGCTTCCAAAGGTTTATTTAGTTGGAAAACACATCTGTGTGAAAATCTGTGTGAAGACATGAATAAGCTGAGGAGACTAATCAATAAAGTGCAAACAGTTTAAGAAGTAGGGGAGAAGGTTAACTGAGCACATAGACCGGCAAACTGTGTGTGTGTGGATTCAGCTTCCTCAAATAAATTTGTCAGCAAGGCGGTGTAGTCAGTCAGCTGCTGAAGGAAGTGGCTTATTAGGGTCCGAGCACCGAGGTGCCGAGGACAGGCAGTGCAAGTGCACCGGCTGTCCAAGGCACCAACGGTGCCGTAGGACCCTATTGAAACCCTACGGTTTATTATTATTATTAGGGTCCGAGCACCGAGGGTGCCGAGGACAGGCGGTGCAAGGACATCGACTGTCCAAGGCACCAGCGGTGCCGAGGACCCAATTGGAACCTTAGGGTTTTTTATTTTTCCTTATTAGGGTCCGAGCACCGAGGTGCCGAGGACAGGCAGTGCAAGTGCACCGGCTGTCCAAGGCACCAACGGTGCCTCGGACCCTATTGGAACCCCAGGGTTTATTATTATTATTATTAGGGTCCGAGCACCGAGGTGCCGAGGACAGGCGGTGCAAGTGCACCGGCTGTCCAAGGCACCAACGGTGCCGTAGGACCCTATTGAAACCCTACGGTTAATTATTATTATTAGGGTCCGAGCACCGAGGGTGCCGAGGACAGGCGGTGCAAGGACATCGACTGTCCAAGGCACCAGCGGTGCCTAGGACCCTATTGGAACCTTAGGGTTTTTTATTTTTCCTTATTAGGGTCCGAGCACCGAGGTGCCGAGGACAGGCAGTGCAAGTGCACCGGCTGTCCAAGGCACCAACGGTGCCGTAGGACCCTATTGTAACCTTAGGGTTTTTTATTATTATTATTATTATTATTATTATTAGGGTCCGAGCACCGAGGTGCCAAGGACAGGCGGTGCAAGGACATCGACTGTCCAAGGCACCAGTGGTGCCTCGGACCCTATTGGAACCTTAGGGTTTTTTATTTTTCTTTATTATGAGGGTCCGAGCACCGAGGGTGCCGAGGTCAGGCGGTGCAAGGGGACCGACTGTCCAAGGCACCAGCGGTGCCTCGGACCCTATTGGAACCTTAGGGTTTTTTATTTTTCCTTATTAGGGTCCGAGCACCGAGGTGCCGAGGACAGGCAGTGCAAGTGCACCAGCTGTCCAAGGCACCAACGGTGCCGTAGGACCCTATTGAAACCTTAGGGTTTTTTATTATTATTATTAGGGTCCGAGCACCGGCTGTCCTACGGCACCGTTGGTGCCTTGGACAGCCGGTGCCCTTGCACCGCCTGTCCTCGGCACCTCGGTGCTCGGACCCTATTGGAACCTTAGGGTTTTTTATTATTATTATTATTATTATTAGGGTCCGAGCACCGAGGTGCCAAGGACAGGCGGTGCAAGGGCACCGGCTGTCCAAGGCACCAACGGTGCCGAAGGACCCTGTTGGAACCTTAGGGTTTTATATTATTATTATTAGGGTCCGAGCACCGAGGTGCCGAGGACAGGCGGTGCAAGGGCACCGGCTGTCCAAGGCACCAACGGTGCCGTAGGACCCTATTGTAACCTTAGGGTTTTTAGGGACCGAGCCAGCGAAGCAGGCCAGCAGAGCTGGCCAGCGGAGCTGGCGAGACCCTATTGTATTTGCTCGGTTTCTTATTATTATTAGGGACCGAGCCAGCGGAGCTGGCGAGTCCCTATTGTATTTGCTTCGTTTCTTATTAGGGACCGAGCCAGCGAAGCAGCAGTGCTGGCCAGCGGAGCTGGCGAGACCCTATTGTATTTGCTTCGTTTCTTATTAGGGACCGAGCCAGCGGAGCTGGCGAGACCCTATTATATTTGCTCGGTTTCTTATTATTATTATTAGGGACCGAGCCAGCGAAGCAGGCCAGCGGAGCTGGCAAGACCCTATTGTATTTGCTCGGTTTCTTATTAGGGACCGAGCCAGCGAAGCAGGCCAGCGGAGCTGGCGAGACCCTACTGTATTTGCTCGGTTTCTTATTATTATTAGGGACCGAGCCAGCGGAGCAGGCCAGCGGAGCTGGCCAGCGGAGCTGGCGAGTCCCTATTGTATTTGCTTCGTTTCTTATTAGGGACCGAGCCAGCGAAGCAGCAGAGCTGGCCAGCGGAGCTGGCGAGACCCTATTGTATTTGCTTCGTTTCTTATTAGGGACCGAGCCAGCGGAGCTGGCGAGACCCTATTGTATTTGCTCGGTTTCTTCTTATTATTATTAGGGACCGAGCCAGCGGAGCAGGCCAGCGGAGCTGGCCAGCGGAGCTGACGAGTCCCTATTGTATTTGCTTCGTTTCTTATTATTAGGGACCGAGCCAGCGAAGCAGGCCAGCGGAGCTGGCGAGACCCTATTGTATTTGCTCGGTTTCTTATTATTAGGGACCGAGCCAGCGAAGCAGGCCAGCGGAGCTGGCGAGACCCTATTGTATTTGCTTGGTTTCTTCTTCTTCTTCTTCTTCTTCTTCTTCTTCTTCTTCCCCGCACGTTTCCCTTAATTTGACCCCCTAAACGTGCATAACTTTTTATGAAATTTGGCACGCACGTCGGGTCATGCGAAAATTTCAATATTCTGAAAACAAATTCTGAAAAAACTCTATAGCGCCACCTAGGGACACGAAAATTTAAAAAATCACAAATAACCTCAGCTCTCTGCACAGGAATGTCATAGAGACACGCAACCACCACTCACGCGTTCGTCGGCTCGAGCTCTATGAAAACCTGTCTGCCCGATTTGAGCCATCTTCAATCTAGGGGGCGCTATAACCCAAAATATGAAAACCCTTTAAAGATTATCTCCTCCAAAACCGTACAATATTCCGGCTTCATATTTGGACAGATTATAGTGAATATCCAGCCAAACAAAAGTTATCAAAAGAAAAAGGCTAACTTGTCTAGTTTTTCTTTTATAAGCTAACAAAGTTTGTCTTCACCTGAAACCATGTTTCGCTTCAATTTCAACCCCGAGACGTTCATGTATTTTCATGAAATTCATGAAGTTGATGTATATTCTGAAAACAAATTCTGGAAAAACTCTATAGCGCCACCTAGGGACACAAAACAAATTGTATAAATCCCAAATAACCTCAGCTCTTCGCACAGGAATGTCGTAGAGACATGCAACCACCACTCACGCGTTCGTCTGCTAACTTGTGTAGTTTTTCTTTTATAAGCTGTCAATGTTTGTGTTCACCTGAAACCACGTTTCGCTTAATTTGACCCCCTAAACGTGCATAACTTTTTGTGAAATTTGGCACGCACGTTCACCCACTCAAGCTCTACGAAAACCTGTCTGATAGATTTGTGCTATCTTCAATCTAGGGGGCGCTATAACCCAAAATATGAAAACCCTTTATAGATTATCTCCTCCGAAACCATAGCGTATTCCGGCTTCATATTTGGACAGATTATAGTGAATATCCAGCCAAACAAAAGTTATCAAAAGAAAAATACTAACTTGTGTAGTTTTTCCTTTATAAGCTGTCAAAGTTTGTCTTCACCTGAAACCATGTTTCGCTTCAATTTCAACCCCTAGACGTTCATGTATTTTGCTGAAATTTGGGACGCAGGTGCAGTCCCCTGAAAATTTCAATATTCTGCAAAAAATATCTTGAAAAACTTTGTAGCGCCACCTGGGGACACAAATACTGAAAAGGTCACAAATGGCCTCAGCTCTTTGCACAGGAATGTCGTAGAGACATGCAACCACCACTCACGTGTTCATCTACTCGAGCTCTACGAAAACCTGTGTACGAATTTGAGTTATCTTCAATCTAGGGGGCGCTATAACCTGAAATATGCAAACCCTTTAAACATTATCTCCTCCGAAACCGCACAATATTGAGGCAGAGGAACTCCTCTGGGTTTCATCTTCGGTCACGGACGGCACTTGCTTGCCGACCGCGCGGGGGGCGGAGCGAGGTCCCGCCCAATGCTGCTTGCAGCTTTAATTAGGGACCGAGCCAGCGAAGCTAGCGAGTCCCTATTGTATTTGCTTCGTTTCTTATTATTATTAGGGTCCGAGCACCGAGGTGCCGAGGACAGGCGGTGCAAGGGCACCGGCTGTCCAAGGCACCAACGGTGCCGTAGGACCCTATTGGAACCCTACGGTTTATTAGGGTCCGAGCACCAACGGTGCCGAAGGACCCTATTGGAACCTTAGGATTTTTTATTATTATTATTATTATTCTGCCAAAACAACTGCATTTTTGAGGGCCTAAACATGCTCAAAAAGTCATGAAAATTTGTACACACATCAGGACTGGTGAAAAATTTCATATTTTAAAGGAATTGTGGAGGTGTGTGGCAAAGTGGCTCCATAGCGCCCCCTACACTTTCCCACGCCCATCATGTTTCACCTGCAGCTACCAAATTTGGTACACATATGCAGCACATCAGACTGAACAAAAAAGTCAGTGACAGCCATATTCCAAACCCAACAGGAAGTGAGCTATTTTACATTGAATGTCAGATTTTGCCCATTTTTCATTTTATTCCAGAGCGAACTCCTCCCAGGGGGAAACTGCAATTTGCCTCAAATTCGACCAGTACATACAGGAGGCCTTAATGAGCAAAAGTTATTAAAATCTTTTTTCAAAGTCAAAGGGCGTGTCCGTGGCGGTCTGTGAAATTTTGATCCTTCGCCATGAAATTTCAAGTGCTGTGTAAATGCCCTGCACATGCTCCAATCTGCCTGAAACTTTATATGTATGATCAGATTTCTGCCCTGATCATATCCATATGATGAAATCCATTCACAGTCAGAGCGCCACCTGCTGGCAACAGAAAATGTCATTTTTTACACTTTGATGTATTATTCTTTGTGTCTTGTTCAGATTCACCTCAAATGTGGTGATATAAACCGAAACATGTTGATGATGATTCACAGTGAAAATGGTGACGTGTCATCAAAAGGCGTGTCTGTGGCGGCACGGCGAATTTCGATGTCTCGCCATGACTTCTAAAATGCTTGTATCTCAGCAAATCCTCATCATATCTGCCCCAAACTTCATGTGCCGGACACCAGGCCCAGTGTGAGGACATCCACGGTGAAAATTTTAGAAAAAGTCATAGCGCCACCTATTGGTAACAAGAAGTTTAGAAATTACATTTGCACACACCATTGCTCCAAACTTTTTCATATCATTCCGAAAATTGGTCAGCTGATTCTTCACCCCCAGACAATACCACAGTGTGAAGATTTTGATATTTGATGAAATGCTGTTGCCGTGGCAATGCGTTGTTTTTGTGACAACCAAAGTACTTTTTGACAGGCTTAGAATGTTCAACCGTTCACCAAAATTTACACACACATCACAGTCGTCTCAAGGAATAACACTGTATGCATCTCAACAGGGCATGTGCTATAGCGCCCCCTACAGTATGTTTAACAAACAGCCCCGGCAGCACGTTTCACCAACATCCACAAAATTTGGGAGGCCAAAAGAGCACACCAGGACACACAAAAAAGCCTCTTGGAGCCATCCCCGAAACTCAACAGGAAGTCCGCCATTTTGAATTACGTGGAAAAATGTTCTCTATTTTTTGAATTTTTGAGAGCGAACTCCTCCTCGGGGTTAACTTCTCGAGATCTCAAATTTTACCAGGGTATACAACACAATGTCATGATCAAAAGTTATTAAAAGATTCTTCCAGAGTCAAAGGGTGTGGACATGGCGACCTCCAGAATTTTGATGGTTCGCCATGAAACATCAAGTGCTATCTAACTATCCTCTGCATGCTCCAATCTACCTCAGACCTCACATGATTAAACAGAGTCCTGTCCTGATCACATTTATAGGCCAAAATACATTCACAGCATGTACCATCGCGCCCCCTAAAGGATTTAAAAAATAGGCTCCACAGAGACTTTCACCTATGACTATGAAATTTGGCATGCATATGTAGCACCTCATTGCAAAGAAAAAAGTCTCTTGGAGTCATTCTCTAAACCCAATAGGAAGTCCGCTATTTTGAATTAAATGTCAGATTTTTGGTGTTTTTGATCATTTTCAACAATTGATTTCTCACAGGCAATAGCTCCAAAACACCTGAAATTGGGACAATATATACTACACGCCTTCAGGTTGAGTATTTGTGAAAATTGTTCACAACACTCAAAGGGCGTGGCCATGGCGGCCAACTGAACTACAATGTTACGCCATGAAGCAGGACATCTTGTGTAAATCCCCTGTAAATGCTGCAATTTGCCTGAAACTTTACATGTTTGATCAGAGACCGGTCCTTATGAGTTTCATAGACCAATATACAGTTACAGAGAAAGTGCCACCTGGTGGATGGACACAAAGTGCTGCATAAATAGCCTGTCCATGCTCCAATCTGCCTGAAATTTGACCTGTGTGCTCAGAATCCAGCCTTTGTGACATTCATGGGCCTAAATACACTCTCAGTCGCAGCATTGCCTGGTGGAAATGCTTGGGGTCGCCGACCAGCAAGGATGCGAGGACCCGTTCAACGCTGCTCGCAGCTTTAATTATTATTATTATTATCCTGCCAAAAGAACTGCTTTTTTCATGGCCTGAACATGCTCGAAAAGTCATGAAAATTTGCACACACATCAGAACTGGCGAAAAATTTCATATTTTTTAGGGCATGTGGACGTGTGTGCAAAAATGGCTCCATAGCGCCCCCTACAAAATTTTAAAAAGTGGTATTAGGCCAACTCGGAGGGAATTTGGCCGAGAGCTAAAAACTTTGGGAGGCATATGCAGCACATCAGGAAACACAAAAAAGTCAATCACAGCCATGCTCTACACCCAACAGGAAGTGCGCCATCATGCGTTAACTGTACAAAATCTATGATGAACTCCTCCTAGGGGAAAAGTCTGAGCGATCTGAAATTTTGCCAGTACATACAGCCAGCCTTCCTGAGAAAAAGTTATCAAAATCTTCCTCCATAGTCAAAGGGTGTGGTCGTGGCGGACTGTCGAAATTTGATCCTTCGCCATGAAACAGGAAATGCTGTGTAAGTCTCCTGAACATGCTCCAATCTGAATGAAACTTTACATGTATGATCACAGACCTGCCTCGATGACATCCATATAGCAAAAATGATTCACAGTCACAGCGCCACCTTGTGGTATCAAGAATTTGACATTTTATAGACTTTCATGTACTATTCTTAGCCTGTTGCTCAGATTCACCTCAGATGTTGTGACATAACCCTGAACACATTGATGATGAATCACAGAAAAAATGGTGACGTGTGATGAAAAGGCGTGTCTGTGGCGGGACGGCAAAGTTTGATGTTTCCCCGTGAAAACTGAAGTGTTCATATCTCAGCTGCACAGGATCCTATCTGCCCCAAACTTCATGTGCTGGACACCAGAACCAGTTTGAGGACATCCACACTGAAAAATTTAGACAAAGTCATAGCGCCACCTATTGGTAACAAGAAGTTTAGAAATTACATTTGCACACACCATTGCTCCAAACTTTGTCATATCCTCCTGAAAATTGGTCAGCTGATTCATCACACCCTGACAATGCCAAAGTGTAAAGATTTTAGCATTTGATAAAATGCTGTTGCCGTGGCAACGTGTTGTTGTTGTGACAAACAAAGTAGTTTTTGACAGGCTTAAAATGCTCAACAGCTCACCAAAATTTACACACACATCACTGTCGTCTCAAGGAATAAGAATGTATGCATCTCTGCAGGGCATGTGCTATTGCGCCCCCTGCAGTATGTTTAATAAACAGCCCCAGCAGCACGATTCACCTACATCCACAAAATTTGGGAGACATATAGAGCACATCAGAACGCACAAAAAAGCCTCTTGGAGCCATCCCCTAAACCCAACAGGAAGTCCACCATTTTGAATGAAGTAGACAAATTTTCTCTATTTTTTGATATTTTGAGAGCGAACTCCTCCGAGGGGTTAATTCCTACAGACCTCAAATTTTGCCAAGATATCCAACACAATCTCCTGATCAAAAGTTATTAAAAGATTCTTCCAGAGTCAAAGGGTGTGGCCATGGCGATATCCAGAATTTTGATGGTTCGCCATGAAACATCAAGTGCTATCTAACTATCCTCTGCATGCTCCAATCTATCTCAGACCTCACATGATTCAACACAGTCCTGTCCTGATCACATTTATAGGCCAAAATACATCCACAGCATGTGTCATAGCGCCTCTAACAGAATTTGTAAAATTGGCCTCCACAGAGACTTTCACCTATAACTCTGAAATTTGGCATGCATATGTAGCACGTCAGTGCAAACAAAAAAGTCTCTTGGACTCCTTCTCTAACGCCAACAGTCGGCCATTTTGAATTAAATGTCCAATTTTTGGTGTTTTTGATCATTTTCAACAATTGATTTCTCACAGGCAATAACTCCAAAACACCTCAAGTTGGAACAATATTTAAAACATGCCTTCAGGTTGAGTATTTGTGAAAATTGTTCACATAACTCAAAGGGCATGGCCATGGCGGCCAACTGAACTTTAATGTTACGCCATGAAGCAGGACATCTTGTGTAAATCCCCTGTACATGCTGTAATCTACCTCAAACTTTACATGTTTGATCAGAGTCCAGTCCTGATGAGTTTCATAGACCACTATACAGTCACAGACATAGTGCCACCTGGTGGATGGACACAAAGTGCTGCAAAAATAGTCTGTACATGCTCCAATCTGTCTGAAATTTGACCTGAGTGCTCAGAATCCAGTCCTCGTTACATCCATGAGCCTAAATACACTTTGTCGCAGCATTGCCTGGTGGACATGCTTGGGGTCGCCGACCAGCAAGTATGCGAGGACCCGTTCAACGCTGCTTGCAGCTTTAATTTTTATTATTATCCTGCCAAAAGAACTGCATTTTTCAGGGCCTGAACATGCTCGAAAAGTCATGAAAATTTGCACACACATCAGAGCTGGCGAAAAATTTCATATTTTTTCGGGCATGTGGAGGTGTGTGGCAAAATGGCTCAATAGCGCCCCCTACACTTTCCCACGGGCAACATGTTTCAGCTACAGCCACCAAATTTGGTACACATATGCAGTACATCAGGGTGAACAAAAAAGTCAGTGACAGCCATATTCCAAACCCAACAGGAAGTGAGCTATTTGGCGTTGAATGTCAGATTTTGCCCATTTTTCATTTTTTTCTAGAGCGAACTCCTCCCAGGGGGAAACTCCAATTCACCTCAAATTCCACCAGTACATAGAGGAGGCCTTAATGATCCAAAGTTATTAAAATCTTTTTCCAAAGTCAAAGGGCGTGTCTGTGGCGGCCTCTGAAATTTTGATCCTTCGCCATGAAATTTCAAATGCAGTGTAAATGCCCTGAACATGCTCCAATCTGCCTGAAACTTTACATGTATGATCAGAGTCATTTTCAACAATTCATTTCTCACAGGCAATAACTCCAAAACACCTGAAATTGGGACAATATATAAAACACGCCTTCAGGTTGACTATTTGTGAAAATTGTTCATAAAACTCAAAGGGCGTGGCCGTGACGGACAACTGAACTTCAATGTTACACCATGAAGCAGGACGTCTTGTGTAAATCCCCTGAACATGCTGCAATCTGCCTCAAACTTTGCATGTTTGATCAGAGTCCAGTCCTGATGAGTTTCATAGACCAATATACAGTCAAAGCGATAGCGCCACCTAGTGGATGGACAGAAAGTGCTGCTTAAATAGCCTGTACATGCTCCAATCTGCCTGAAATTTGACCTGTCTGCGAAGAATCCAGCCTTTGTGACATTCATGGGACTAAATACACTCTCAGTCGTAGCATTGCCTGATGTAAATGCTTGGGGACGTCGACCAGCAAGGATGCGAGGACCCGTTCAATGCTGCTTGCAGCTTTAATTAGGGTCCGAGCACCGAGGTGCCGAGGACAGGCGGTGCAAGGGCACCGGCTGTCCAAGGCACCAACGGTGCCGTAGGACCCTATTGAAACCCTACGGTTTATTATTATTAGGGTCCGAGCACCGAGGGTGCCGAGGACAGGCGGTGCAAGGGCACCGGCTGTCCAAGGCACCAACGGTGCCGTAGGACCCTATTGAAACCCTACGGTTTATTATTAGGGTCCGAGCACCGAGGTGCCGAGGACAGGCGGTGCAAGGGCACCGGCTGTCCAAGGCACCAACGGTGCCGAAGGACCCTATTGAAACCTTAGGGTTTATTATTAGGGTCAGAGCACCGAGGTGCCGAGGACAGGCGGTGCAAGGGCACCGGCTGTCCAAGGCACCAACGGTGCCGTAGGACCCTATTGAAACCCTACGGTTTATTAGGGTCCGAGCACCAACGGTGCCGAAGGACCCTATTGGAACCTTAGGGTTTATTATTATTATTATTATTATTAGGGTCCGAGCACCAACGGTGCCGAAGGACCCTATTGGAACCTTAGGGTTTTTTATTATTATTATTAGGGTCCGAGCACCGAGGTGCCGAGGACAGGCGGTGCAAGGGCACCGGCTGTCCAAGGCACCAACGGTGCCGTAGGACCCTATTGAAACCCTACGGTTTATTATTATTAGGGTCCGAGCACCGAGGTGCCGAGGACAGGCGGTGCAAGGGCACCGGCTGTCCAAGGCACCAACGGTGCCGTAGGACCCTATTGGAACCCTACGGTTTATTATTAGGGTCCGAGCACCGAGGTGCCGAGGACAGGCGGTGCAAGGGCACCGGCTGTCCAAGGCACCAACGGTGCCGTAGGACCCTATTGAAACCCTACGGTTTATTAGGGTCCGAGCACCGAGGTGCCGAGGACAGGCGGTGCAAGGGCACCGGCTGTCCAAGGCACCAACGGTGCCGTAGGACCCTATTGGAACCCTACGGTTTATTATTATTATTATTATTAGGGTCCGAGCACCGAGGTGCCGAGGACAGGCGGTGCAAGGGCACCGGCTGTCCAAGGCACCAACGGTGCCGTAGGACCCTATTGGAACCCTACGGTTTATTAGGGTCCGAGCACCGAGGTGCCGAGGACAGGCGGTGCAAGGGCACCGGCTGTCCAAGGCACCAACGGTGCCGTAGGACCCTATTGGAACCCTACGGTTTATTATTATTATTATTATTTGTCTCTCAGAACAATTGCATTTTTGAGGGCCTAAACATGCTCAAAAACTCATTAAAATTTGTACACACATCAGGACTGGTGAAAAATTTCATATTTTAAAGGAATTGTAGAGGTGTGTGGCAAAATGGCTCCATAGCGCCCCCTACACTTTCCCACGCCCATCATGTTTCACCTACAGCTACCAAATTTGGTACACATATGCAGCACATCAGACTGAACAAAAAAGTCAGTGACAGCCATATTCCAAACCCAACAGGAAGTGAGCTATTTTAAGTTGAATGTGAGATTTTGCCCATTTTTCATTTTTTTCCAGAGCGAACTCCTCCCAGGGGGAAACTCCAATTCGCCTCAAATTCGACCAGTACATACAGGAGGCCTTAATGAGCAAAAGTTATCAAAATCTTTTTCAAAAGTCAAAGGGCGTGTCCGTGGCGGTCTGTGGAATTTTGATCCTTCGCCATGAAATTTCAAGTTGTGTGTAAATGCCCTGAACATGCTCCAATCTGCCTGAAACTTTATATGTATGATCAGATTCCTGCCCTGATCACATCCATATGATGAAATCCATTCACAGTCAGAGCGCCACCTGCTGGCAACAGAAAATGTGATTTTTTACACTTTGATGTATTATTCTTTGTCTCTTGCTCAGATTCACCTCAAATGTGGTGAAATAAACCTTAACATGTTGATGATTATTCACAGTGAAAATGGTGACGTGTCATAAAAAGGTGTGTCTGTGGCGGCGCGGCGAATTTAGATGTCTCGCCATGACGACTAAAATGTTTATATCTCAGCAAATCCTAATCGTATCTGCCCCAAACTTCATGTGCTGGACACCATTCCCAGTGTGAGGTCATCCACGGTGAAAATTTTGGAAAAAATCATAGCGCCACCTATTGGTAACAAGAAGTTTAGAAATTACATTTGCACACACCATTGCTCCAAACTTTTTCATATCATTCTGAAAATTGGTCAGCTGATTCTTCACCCCCAGACAATACCACAGTGTGAAGATTTTGATATTTGATGAAATGCTGTTGCCGTGGCAACGCGTTGTTTTTGTGACAAACAAAGTACTTTTTGACAGGCTTAGAATGTTCAACAGCTCACCAAAATTTACACACACATCACAGTCGTCTCAAGGAATAACACTGTATGCATCTCTGCAGGGCATGTGCTATAGCGCCCCCTGCAGTATGTTTAATAAACAGCCCCGGCAGCATGTTTCACCTACATCCACAAAATTTGGGAGGCCTATAGAGCACACCAGGACACACAAAAAAGCCTCTTGGAGCCATCCCCTAAACTCAACAGGAAGTCCGCCATTGTGAATTAAGTGGATGAAATTTCTGTATTTTTTTCATTTTTGAGAGCGAACTCCTCCTCGGGGTTAAGGTCTAGAGAGCTGAAATTTTGCCAGGATATACAACACGATGTTCTGATCAAAAGTTATCAAAGGATTCTTGCAGAGTCAAACGGTGTGGACATGGCGACCTCCTCAATGTTGATGGTTTGCCATGAAACATCAAGTGCTACCTAACTATCCTCTGCATGCTCCAATCTACCTCAGACCTCACATGATTAAACACAGTCCTGTCCTGATCACATTTATTGGCCAAAATACATTCACAGCATGTTCCGTAGCGCCCCCTACAGCATTTTTAAGAATAGCCTCCACAGAGACTTTCACCTATGACTATGAAATTTGGCATGCATATGTAGCACTTCATTGCAAACAAAAAAGTCTCTTGGAGTCATTCTCTAAACTCAATAGGAAGTCCGCTATTTTGAATTAAATGTCAGATTTTTGGTGTTTTTGATCATTTTCAACAATTGATTTCTCACAGGCAATAGCTCCAAAACACCTGAAATTGGGACAATATATACTACACGCCTTCAGGTTGAGTATTTGTGAAAATTGTTCACAAAACTCAAAGGGCGTGGCCATGGCAGCCAACTGAACTACAATGTTACGCCATGAAGCAGGACATCTTATGTAAATCCCCTGTAAATGCTGCAATTGCCTGAAACTTTACATGTTTGATCAGACACCGGTCCTTATGAGTTTCATAGACCAATATACAGTCACAGAGATAGCGCCACCTGGTGGATGGACAGAAAGTGCAGCATAAATAGCCTGTACATGCTCCAATCTGCCTGAAATTTGACCTGTGTGCTCAGAATCCAGCCTTTGTGACATCCGTGGGCCTAAATATACTCTCAGTCGTAGCATTGCCTGGTGGACATGCTTGGGGTCGCCGACCAGCAAGGATGCGAGGACCCGTTCAACGCTGCTCGCAGCTTTAATTATTATTATTATTATTATTATTATTTGTCTCTCAGAACAACTGCATTTTGAGGGCCTAAACATGCTCAAAAACTCATGAAAATTTGTACACACATCAGGACTGGTGAAAAATTTTATATTCTAAAGGAATTGTGGTAGTGTATGACAAAATGGCTCCATAGCGCCCCCTACAAAATTTTAAAAAGTGGTATTAGGCCAACTCGGAGGGAATTTGGCCGAGAGCTAAAAAATTTGGGAGACATATGCAGCACATCAGGAAACACAAAAAAGTCAATCACAGCCATGCTCTACACCCAACAGGAAGTGCGCCATCATGCGTTAACTGTACAAAATCTATGATGAACTCCTCCTAGGGGAAAAGTCTGAGCGATCTGAAATTTTGCCAGTACATACAGCAGACCTTCCTGAGAAAAAGTTATCAAAATCTTCCTCCATAGTTAAAGGGTGTGGTCGTGGCGGCCTGTCGAAATTTGATCCTTCGCCATGAAACAGGAAATGCTGTCTAACTCTCCTGAACATGCTCCGATCTGAATGAAACTTTACATGTATGATCACAGACCTGCCTCGATGACATCCATACAGCAAGATTCATTCACAGTCACAGCGCCACCTTGTGGTATCAAGAATTTGACATTTTTTACACTTTCATGTACTATTCTTAGCCTGTTGCTCAGATTCACCTCAGATGTTGTGACATAAGCCTGAACACATTGATGATGAAGCACAGAAAAAATGGTGACGTGTGATGAAAAGGCGTGTCTGTGGCGGGACGGCAAAGTTTGATGTTTCGCCATGAAAATTGAAGTGTTCATATCTCAGCTGCAAAGGATCCTATCTGCCCCAAACTTCATGTGCTGGACACCAGAACCAGTTTGAGGACATCCACACTGAAAAATTTAGAAAAAGTCATAGCGCCACCTCTTGGTAACAAGCAGTTTAGAAATTACATTTGCACACATCATTGCTCCAAACTTTGTCATATCATTCTGAAAATTGGTCAGCTAATTCTTCACCCCCAGACAATACCACAGTGTGAAGATTTTGATTTTTGATGAAATGCTGTTGCCGTGGCAACGCGTTGTTTTTGTGACAAACAAAGTACTTTTTGACAGGCTTAGAATGTTCAACAGCTCACCAAAATTTACACACACATCACAGTCGTCTCAAGGAATAACACTGTATGCATCTCTGCAGGGCATGTGCTATAGCGCCCCCTGCAGTATGTTTAATAAACAGCCCCGGCAGCATGTTTGACCTGCATCCACAAAATTTGGGAGGCCTATAGAGCACACCAGGACACACAAAAAAGCCTCTTGGAGCCATCCCCTAAACTCAACAGGAAGTCCGCCATTTTGAATTAAGTGGATAAAATTTCTGTATTTTTTTCATTTTTGAGAGCGAACTCCTCCTCGGGGTAAAGGTCTAGACAGCTGAAATTTTGCCAGGATATACAACACGATGTTATGATCAAAAGTTATCAAAGGCTTCTTGCAGAGTCAAAGGGTGTGGACATGGCGACCTCCAGAATTTTGATGGTTCGCCATGAAACATCAAGTGCTACCTAACTATCCTCTGCATGCTCCAATCTACCTCAGACCTCACATGATTAAACACAGTCCTGTCCTGATCACATTTATAGGCCAAAATACATCCACAGTATGTGTCATAGCGCCCCCTACAGAATTTTTAAAAATAGCCTCCACACAGACTTTCACCGAGGACTATGAAATTTGGCATGCATATGTAACACGTCAGTGCAAACAAAAAAGTCTCTTGGAGTCATTCTCTAAACCCAACAGGAAGTCCGCTATTTTGAATTAAATGTCAGATTTTTGGTGTTTTTGATCATTTTCAACAATTCATTTCTCACAGGCAATAGCTCCAAAACATCTGAAATTGGGACAATATATAAGAAACGCCTTCAGGTTGCATATTTGGGAAAATTGTGCACAAAACTCAAAGGGCATGGCCATGGCGGCCAACTGAACTTTAATGTTACGCCATGAAGCAGGACGTCTTGTGTAAATCCCCTGTACATGCTGTAATCTACCTCAAACTTTACATGTTTGATCAGAGTCCAGGCCTGATGAGTTTCATAGACCACTATACAGTCACAGACATATTGCCACCTGGTGGATGGACACAAGGTGCTGCAAAACAGTCTGTACATGCTCCAATCTGTCTGAAATTTGACCTGAGTGCTCAGAATCCAGTCCTCGTTACATCCATGAGCCGAAATACACTTTGTCGCAGCATTGCCTGGTGGACATGCTTGGGGTCACCGACCAGCAAGGATGCGAGGACCCGTCCAACGCTGCTCGCAGCTTTAATTAGGGTCCGAGCACCAACGGTGCCGAAGGACCCTATTGGAACCTTAGGGTTTTTTATTATTATTATTATTATTATTATTATTCTGCCAAAACAACTGCATTTTTCAGGGCCTGAACATGCTCGAAAAGTCATGAAAATTTGCACACACATCAGAACTGGCGAAAAATTTCATATTTTTTAGGGCATGTGGAGGTGTGTGGCAAAATGGCTCCATAGCGGCCCCTACAAAATTTTAAAAAGTGGTATTAGGCCAACTCAGAGGGAATTTGGCCGAGAGCTAAAAAATTTGGGAGGCATATGCAGCACATGAGGAAACACAAAAAAGTCAATCACAGCCATGCTCTACACCCAACAGGAAGTGCGCCATCATGCGTTAACTGTACAAAATCTATGATGAACTCCTCCTCGGGGAAAAGTCTGAGCGATCTGAAATTTTGCCAGTACATACAGCAGACCTTCCTGAGAAAAAGTTATCAAAATCTTCCTCCATAGTTAAAGGGTGTGGTCGTGGCGGCCTGTCGAAATTTGATCCTTCGCCATGAAACAGGAAATGCTGTGTAACTCTCCTGAACATGCTCCGATCTGAATGAAACTTTACATGTATGATCACAGACCTGCCTCGATGACATCCATACAGCAAGATTCATTCACAGTCACAGCGCCACCTTGTGGTATCAAGAATTTGACATTTTTTAGACTTTCATGTACTATTCTTAGCCTGTTGCTCAGATTCACCTCAGATGTTGTGACATAAGCCTGAACACATTGATGATGAAGCACAGAAAAAATGGTGACGTGTGATGAAAAGGCGTGTCTGTGGCGGGACGGCAAAGTTTGATGTTTCGCCATGAAAATTGAAGTGTTCATATCTCAGCTGCAAAGGATCCTATCTGCCCCAAACTTCATGTGCTGGACACCAGAACCAGTTTGAGGACATCCACACTGAAAAATTTAGAAAAAGTCATAGCACCACCTCTTGGTAACAAGCAGTTTAGAAATTACATTTCCACACATCATTGCTCCAAACTTTGTCATATCATTCTGAAAATTGGTCAGCTAATTCTTCACCCCCAGACAATACCACAGTGTGAAGATTTTGATATTTGATGAAATGCTGTTGCCGTGGCAACGCGTTGTTTTTGTGACAAACAAAGTACTTTTTGACAGGCTTAGAATGTTCAACAGCTCACCAAAATTTACACACACATCACAGTCGTCTCAAGGAATAACACTGTATGCATCTCTACAGGGCATGTGCTATAGCGCCCCCTGCAGTATGTTTAATAAACAGCCCCGGCAGCATGTTTCACCTACATCCACAAAATTTGGGAGGCCTATAGAGCACACCAGGACACACAAAAAAGCCTCTTGGAGCCATCCCCTAAACTCAACAGGAAGTCCGCCATTTTGAATTAAGTGGATAAAATTTCTGTATTTTTTTCATTTTTGAGAGCGAACTCCTCCTCGGGGTTAAGGTCTAAAGAGCTGAAATTTTGCCAGGATATACAACACGATGTTATGATCAAAAGTTATCAAAGGATTCTTGCAGAGTCAAAGGGTGTGGACATGGCGACCTTCAGAATTTTGATGGTTCGCCATGAAACATAAGTGCTGCCTAACTATCCTCTGCATGCGCCAATCTACCTCAGACCTCACATGATTAAACACAGTCCTGTCCTGATCACATTTATAGGCCAAAATACATTCACAGCATCTACCATAGCGCCCCCTAAAAGAATTTAAAAAATGGCCTCCACACAGACTTTCACCTATGACGATGAAATTTGGCATGCATATGTAGCACATCAGTGCAAGCAAAAAAGTCTCTTGGAGTCATTCTCTAAACACAACAGAAAGTCAGCCATTTTGAATTAAATGTCAGATTTTTGGTGTTTTTGGTCATTTTCAACAATTCATTTGTCACTGGCAATAACTCCAAAACACCTGAATTTGGGAAAATATATAAGAAACGCCTTCAGGTTGCATATTTGCGAAAATTGTTCACAAAACTCAAAGGGCATGGCCATGGCGGCCAACTGAACTTTAATGTTACGCCATGAAGCAGGACGTCTTGTGTAAATCCCCTGTACAAGCTGTTATCTACCTCAAACTTTACATGTTTGATCAGAGTCCAGTCCTGATGAGTTTCATAGACCACTATACAGTCACAGACATAGTGCCACCTGGTGGATGGACACAAAGTGCTGCAAAAATAGTCTGTACATGCTCCAATCTGTCTGAAATTTGACCTGAGTGCTCAGAATCCAGTCCTCGTTACATCCATGAGCCTAAATACACTTTGTCGCAGCATTGCCTGGTGGACATGCTTGGGGTCGCCGACCAGCAAGGATGCGAGGACCCGTTCAATGCTGCTCGCAGCTTTAATTATTATTATTATTCTGCCAAAACAACTGCATTTTTCAGGGCCTGAACATGCTCGAAAAGTCATGAAAATTTGCACACACATCAGAACTGGCGAAAAATTTCATATTTTTTAGGGCATGTGGAGGTGTGTGGCAAAATGGCTCCATAGCGCCCCCTACAAATTTTTAAAAAGTGGTATTAGGCCAACTCGGAGGGAATTTGGCCGAGAGCCAAAAAATTTGGGAGGCATATGCAGCACATCAGGAAACACAAAAAAGTCAATCACAGCCATGCTCTACACCCAACAGGAAGTGCGCCATCATGCGTTAACTGTACAAAATCTATGATGAACTCCTCCTCGGGGAAAAGTCTGAGCGATCTGAAATTTTGCCAGTACATACAGCAGGCCTTCCTGAGAAAAAGTTATCAAAATCTTCCTCCATAGTTAAAGGGTGTGGTCGTGGCGGCCTGTCGAAATTTGATCCTTCGCCATGAAACAGGAAATGCTGTGTAACTCTCCTGAACATGCTCCGATCTGAATGAAACTTTACATGTATGATCACAGACCTGCCTCGATGACATCCATACAGCAAGATTCATTCACAGTCACAGCGCCACCTTGTGGTATCAAGAATTTGACATTTTTTAGACTTTCATGTACTATTCTTAGCCTGTTGCTCAGATTCACCTCAGATGTTGTGACATAAGCCTGAACACATTGATGATGAAGCACAGAAAAAATGGTGACGTGTGATGAAAAGGCGTGTCTGTGGCGGGACGGCAAAGTTTGATGTTTCGCCATGAAAATTGAAGTGTTCATATCTCAGCTGCAAAGGATCCTGTCTGCCCCAAACTTCATGTGCTGGACACCAGAACCAGTTTGAGGACATCCACACTGAAAAATTTAGAAAAAGTCATAGCGCCACCTCTTGGTAACAAGCAGTTTAGAAATTACATTTGCACACATCATTGCTCCAAACTTTGTCATATCATTCTGAAAATTGGTCAGCTGATTCTTCACCCCCAGACAATACCACAGTGTGAAGATTTTGATATTTGATGAAATGCTGTTGCCGTGGCAACGCGTTGTTTTTGTGACAAACAAAGTACTTTTTGACAGGCTTAGAATGTTCAACAGCTCACCAAAATTTACACACACATCACAGTCGTCTCAAGGAATAACACTGTATGCATCTCTGCAGGGTATGTGCTATAGCGCCCCCTGCAGTATGTTTAATAAACAGCCCCGGCAGCATGTTTCACCTGCATCCACAAAATTTGGGAGGCCTATAGAGCACACCAGAACACACAAAAAAGCCTCTTGGAGCCATCCCCTAAACTCAACAGGAAGTCCGCCATTTTGAATTAAGTGGATAAAATTTCTGTATTTTTTTCATTTTTGAGAGCGAACTCCTCCTCGGGGTTAAGGTCTGGAGAGCTGAAATTTTGCCAGGATATACAACACAATGTTATGATCAAAAGTTATTAAAAGATTCTTCCAGAGTCAAAGGGTGTGGACATGGCGACCTCCAGAATTTTGATGGTTCGCCATGAAACATCAAGTGCTACCTAACTATCCTCTGCATGCTCCAATCTACCTCAGACCTCACATGATTAAACACAGTCCTGTCCTGATCACATTTATTGGCCAAAATACATTCACAGCATCTACCATAGCGCCCCCTAAAAGAATTTAAAAAATAGCCTCCACACAGACTTTCACCTATGACTATGAAATTTGGCATGCATATGTACCACATCAGTGCAAGCAAAAAAGTCTCTTGGAGTCATTCTCTAAACCCAACAGGAAGTCCGCCATTTTGAATTAAATGTCAGATTTTTGGTGTTTTTGATCATTTTCAACAATTCATTTCTCACAGGCAATAGCTCCAAAACATCTGAAATTGGGACAATATATACTACACGCCTTCAGGTTGAGTATTTGTGAAAATTGTTCCCAAAACTCAAAGGGCATGGCCATGGCGGCCAACTGAACTTTAATGTTACGCCATGAAGCAGGACGTCTTGGTTAAATCCCCTGTACATGCTGCAATCTGCCTCAAACGTAACATGTTTGATCAGAGTCCAGTCCTGATGAGTTTCATAGACCAATATACAGTAACACAGATAGCGCCACCTGGTGGATGGACAGAAAGTGCTGCATAAATAGCCTGTACATAATCCAATCTGCCTGAAATTTGACCTGTGTGCTCAGAATCCAGCCTTTGTGACATTCATGGGCCTAAATATACTCTCAGTCGTACCATTGCCTGGTGGAGATGCTTGGGGTCGCCGACCAGCAAGTATGCGAGGACCCGTTCAACGCTGCTCGCAGCTTTAATTATTATTATTATTATTAGTCTCTCAGAACAACTGCATTTTTGAGGGCCTAAACATACTCAAAAACTCATTAAAATTTGCACACACACCAGAACTGGTGAAAAATTTTATATTCTGAAGGAATTGTGGAAGTGTATGACAAAATGGCTCCATAGCGCCCCCTACACTTTCCTACGGGCAGCATGTTTCACCTACAGCTACCAAATTTGGTACACATATGCAGCACATCAGGGTGAACAAAAAGTCAGTGGTGGTGATTTTCTAAACCCAACAGGAAGTGAGCTATTTTGCGTTGAATTCCAGATTTTGAACATTTTTTGTTTTTTTCTAGAGCGAACTCGTCCGAGGGGGAAACTCCAATTCACTTCAAATTCGACCAGTACATACAGCAGGCCTTAATGGCAAAAAGTTATTAAAATCTTTTTCAAAAGTCAAAGGGCGTGTCCGTGGCGGCCTCTGGAATTTTGATCCTTCGCCATGAAATTTCAAGTGCGGTGTAAATGCCCTAAACATATTTCAATCTGCCTGAAACTTTACATGTATCATCAGAGTCCTGCCCTGATCACATCCATATGATGAAATCCATTCACAGTCAGAGCGCCACCTGCTGTCAACAGGCTATGCCATTTTTTACACTTTGATTTATTATTCTTTGTCTCTTGCTCAGATTCACCTCAAATGTGGTGAAATAAACCTTAACATGTTGATGATGATTCACAGTGAAAATGGTGATGTGTCATAAAAAGGTGTGTCTGTGGCGGCGCCGCGAATTTAGATGTCTCGCCATGACTTCTAAAATGTTTATATCTCAGCAGATCCTAATCGTATCTGCCCCAAACTTCATGTGCTGGACACCAGGCCCAGTGTGAGGTCATCCACGGTGAAAATTTTAGAAAAAGTCATAGCGCCACCTATTGGTAACAAGAAGTTTAGAAATTACATTTGCACACACCATTGCTCCAAACTTTTTCATATCATTCTGAAAATTGGTCAGCTGATTCTTCACCCCCAGACAATACCACAGTGTGAAGAGTTTGATATTTGATGAAATGCTGTTGCCGTGCCAACGCGTTGTTGTTGTGACAAACAAAGTACTTTTTGACAGGCTTAGAATGCTCAACAGCTCACTAAAATTTACACACACATCACTGTCCCCTCAAGGAATAACACTGTATGCATCTCTGCAGGGCATGTGCTATAGCGCCCCCTGCAGTATGTTTAATAAACAGCCCCGGCAGCACGTTTCACGTACATCCACAAAATTTGGGAGGCATATAGAGCACATCACGATGCACAAAAAAGCCTCTTGGAGCCATCCCCTAAACTCAACAGGAAGTCCGCCATTTTGAATTAAGTGGATAAATTTTCTCTATTTCTTGAATTTTTGAGAGCGAACTCCTCCGAGGGCTTAACTCCTCGAGACCTCAAATTTTACGAGGGTATACAACACGATGTTATGATCAAAAGTTATTAAAAGATTCCTGCAAAGTCAAAGGGTGTGGACATGGCGACCTCCACAATTTTGATGGTTCGCCATGAAACATCAAGTGCTACCAAACTATCCTCTGCATGCTCCAATCTACCTCAGACCTCACATGATTAAACACAGTCCTGTCCTGATCACATTTATAGACTAAAATACATTCACAGCATGTACCATCGCGCCCCCTACAGCATTTAAAAAATAGCCTCCACACAGACTTTCACCTATGACTATGAAATTTGGCATGCAAATGTAGCATGTCAGTGCAAACAAAAAAGTCTCTTGGAGTCATTCTCTAAACCCAACAGAAAGTCGGCCATTTTTAATTAAATGTCAGATTTTGGGTGTTTTTGGTCATTTTCAACAATTCATTTCTCACAGGCAATAACTCCAAAACATCTGAATTTAGGAATTATATAAGACACGTCTTCAGGTTGCATATTTGCGAAACTTGTTCATAAAACTCAAAGGGCGTGGCCATGGCGGGCAGCTGAACTTTAATGTTACGCCATGAAGCAGGACATCTTGTGTAAATCCCCTGTACACGCTGCAATCCGCCTCAAACTTTACATGTTTGATCAGAGTCCAATCCTGGTGAGTTTCATAGACCATTATACAGTCACACAGATAGCGCCACCTGGTGGATGGACACAAAGTGCTGCAAAAATAGTCTGTACATGCTCCAATCTGTCTGAAATTTGACCTGAGTGCTCAGAATCCAGTCCTTGTACATCCATGAGCCTAAATACACTTTGTCGCAGCATTGCCTGGTGGACATGCTTGGGGTCGCCGACCAGCAAGGATGCGAGGACCCGTTCAATGCTGCTCGCAGCTTTAATTAGGGTCCGAGCACCGAGGTGCCGAGGACAGGCGGTGCAAGGGCACCGACTGTCGAAGGCACCAACGGTGCCGAAGGACCCTATTGGAACCTTAGGGTTTTTTATTATTATTATTATTATTATTATCCTGCCAAAAGAACTGCATTTTTCATGGCCTGAACATGCTCGAAAAGTCATGAAAGTTCTCACACACATCAGAACTGGCGAAAAATTTCATATTTTTAAGGACAAGTGGAGGTGTGTGGCAAAATGGCTCCATAGCGCCCCCTACAAAATTTTAAAAAGTGGTATTAGGCCAACTCGGAGGGAATTTGGCCGAGAGCTAAAAACTTTGGGAGGCATATGCAGCACATCAGGAAACACAAAAAAGTCAATCACAGCCATGCTCTACACCCAACAGGAAGTGCGCCATCATGCGTTAACTGTACAAAATCTATGATGAACTCCTCCTAGGGGAAAAGTCTGAGCGATCTGAAATTTTGCCAGTACATACAGCAGACCTTCCTGAGAAAAAGTTATCAAAATCTTCCTCCATAGTTAAAGGGTGTGGTCGTGGCGGCCTGTCGAAATTTGATCCTTCGCCATGAAACAGGAAATGCTGTCTAACTCTCCTGAACATGCTCCGATCTGAATGAAACTTTACATGTATGATCACAGACCTGCCTCGATGACATCCATACAGCAAGATTCATTCACAGTCACAGCGCCACCTTGTGGTATCAAGAATTTGACATTTTTTAGACTTTCATGTACTATTCTTAGCCTGTTGCTCAGATTCACCTCAGATGTTGTGACATAAGCCTGAACACATTGATGATGAAGCACAGAAAAAATGGTGACGTGTGATGAAAAGGCGTGTCTGTGGCGGGACGGCAAAGTTTGATGTTTCGCCATGAAAATTGAAGTGTTCATATCTCAGCTGCAAAGGATCCTATCTGCCCCAAACTTCATGTGCTGGACACCAGAACCAGTTTGAGGACATCCACACTGAAAAATTTAGACAAAGTCATAGCGCCACCTCTTGGTAACAAGCAGTTTAGAAATTACATTTGCACACATCATTGCTCCAAACTTTGTCATATCATTCTGAAAATTGGTCAGCTAATTCTTCACCCCCAGACAATGCCAAACTGTGAAGATTTTAGCATTTGATAAAATGCTGTTGCCGTGGCAACGTGTTGTTGTTGTGACAAACAAAGTACATTTTGATAGGCTTAGAATGTTCAACAGCTCACCAAAATTTACACACACATCACAGTCGTCTCACGGAATAACACTGTATGCATCTCCACAGGGCATGTGCTATAGCGCCCCCTGCAGTATATTTAATAAACAGCCCCGGCATCACGTTTCGCCTACATCCACAAAATTTGGGAGGCCTATCGAGCACACCAGGACACACAAAAAAGCCTCTTGGAGCCATCCCCTAAACCCAACAGGAAGTCCGCCATTTTGAATTAAGTGGACAAATTTTCTCTATTTTTTTTAATTTTTGAGAGCGAACTCCTCCGAGGTGTTAAGCTCAAGAGAACTGAAATTTTGCCAGGATATACAACACGATGTTATGATCAAAAGTTATTAAAAGATTCTTGCAGAGTCAAAGGGTGTGGACATGGCGACCTCCAGAATTTTGATGGTTCGCCATGAAACATCAAGTGCTATCTAACTATCCTCTGAATGCACCAATCTGCCTCAAACTTTCCATGTGTGATCACAATCCAATCCTGATCACATCTACAGGCCAACAGACACTCTCAGTCGCGGCGCCACCTGTTGGAGGGACAGTAAATGCTGTATAACTGGCCTCTACATGATCAAATCAGCCTGAAACTTTTCATGAGTGATCAGAGTCCAACCCTCATCACATCCACTGTGTGAAATACACTCTGAGTTACAGCGCCACCTGGTGGATAGACAGGAAATGCTCTATAACTGCTCTGAACATGCTACAGTCTGGCTGAAATTTTACATGTATGATTGGACTCTGGTCCAGATGCGATTCAGAGGCCGACATACACTCTGTCACAGCGCCACCTGGTGGACGTGCGTGGATTCACCGACCAGCGTGGATGCGAGGACCCGTCCATCGCTGCTTGCAGCTTTAATTATTTTTTTTATTTTTTATTTTTTCTCCCGTAAAGTAAATTGGCTTTTTGGCGGCCTTATCATACTCCAAAACGCGTGAAATTTGGCATGCACATCAGGACTGGCGAAAAATTTGATATTTTATGGGAGTTGCGCATGTGCGTGGCAAAATGGCTCTATAGCGCCACCTGCAAACTTGAAAAAGTAGTCATTAGGCCAACTGCCACAATGTTTCATGTACAGCTACAATATTTGGTGGGCATATGCAGAACATCCGGACACACCAAAAAGTCAATTACAGCCACGCCCTAAACCCAACAGGAAGTCGGCCATCTTCAATTTGCTGTAAATTTTTCAAACTTAATCGCTCCTCGGGAAATGAATTGCCTTTTTGGCGGCCTTATCATATTCCAAAACGCGTGAAATTTGGCGTGCACATCAGGACTGGCGAAAAATTTGATATTTTATGGGAGTTGCGCATATGTGTGGAAAAATGGCTCTATAACGCCACCTGCAAAATTGAAAAAGTGGTCATTAGGCCAACTTCCACAATGTTTTATTTACAGCTACAATATTTGGTGGGCATATGCACCACATCAGGACACACCAAAAAGTCAATCACAGCCACACCCTAAACCCAACAGGAAGTCGGCCATCTTGAATTTGCTGTACATTTGTCAAAATTTATAGCTCCTAGTGGATAAGTCTGAGAGAACTGAAATTTGGCCAGTACATGCACCAGACCTTTCTGATGAAAAGTTATCAAAAACTCAACCAGAAGCCAAAAGGTGTGGCCATGGCGGAGCCTCAAACAACTGATCCTTCGCCTTGAAACAGGAATTGGTGTCTAATTCTTCTCAACATGCTCCAATCTGCCTGAAACTTTACATGTATGATGACAGTCCTGTCCTGATGTCATCCACATAGGGATATTCATTGACAGTCATAGCGCCACCTTGTGGTTTCAGGAAATAGACATCTTTTACACTTTCATGCCCTATTGTTACCCGGTTGATCATATTCACTTCAAATGCAGTGACAACAGCCTAAACACATTGATGATGCATCCCAGTGAAAATGGTGACTTGTCATCAAAGGGCGTGTCTGTGGCGGCCAAACCAATTTCGATGTTTCGCCATGAAAATTTAACGATTCATATCTCAGCTGAACAACATCCTATCTGCCTCAGACTTCACATGCTGGATACCAGGTCCAGTCTGAACACATCCACACTCATAAATTTTGAAAAAGTCATAGCGCCACCTGTTGGTAATAGTAAGTTTAAGGCCTTATATTTTCAGGTACAATGGCCCCAAACTTGGTGATATCATGCTGGAAATTGGTCAGTCGAGTCTTCACCTCTTGACAATCCCACACTGTGAAGGGTGTGACATTTCATGCAACGCTGTTGCCGTAGCAACCAAATATCGCCATGAAAAACAAAGCCCTTTCTGACAGGTTAGGAATACTCCAATGCTCACTAAAATTACCACACACATCACCATTGACCCAAGGAACAACACTGTATGCATCTCGGCACTGCACATGCTATAGCGCCCCCTACAGTATTTTTAACAAACAGCCCCCCCAGCACGTTTCACCTACATCCATGAAATTTGGGAGGCTTATAGAGCACATCAGGACACACAAAAAAGCCTCTTGGAGCCATGTCCTAAACCCAACAGGAAGTCGGCCATCTTGGATTAATTGTGAGATTTTTGATGATTTTTCTCATTTTTGAGAGTTAATACCTCCTCGGGGATAATTCCAGGAGACCTGAAATTTTGTCAGTCCACACAGCAGGACTTGGTTTGGAAAAGTTATCAAAAGTTTAACCAGAAGCCAAATGGCGTGGCCATGGCGACCATTCGAGTTTTGATGCTTCGCCATGAAACAACAACTGCTGTATAACTCTCCTCTGCATGCACCAATCTGCCTCAAACTTTCCATGTGTGATCACAATCCAATCCTGATCACATCTACAGGCCAACAGACACTCTCAGTTGCAGCGCCACCTGTTGGAGGGACAATAAATGCTGTATAACTGGCCTCTACATGATCAAATCAGCCTGAAACTTTTCATGAGTGATCAGAGTCCAGCCCTCATCACATCCACTGTTTGAAATACACTCTGAGTTACAGCGCCACCTGGTGGTGGATGGGCAGGAAATGCTGTATAACTAGTCTGAACATGCTCCAATCTGGCTGAAATTTTACGTGTCATTAAACTCTGGTCCAGATGTGATTCAGAGGCCAGCACACACTCTCAGTCACAGCGCCACCTGGTGGACGTGCATGGATTCGCCGACCAGCGTGGATGCGAGGACCCGTCCATCGCTGCTTGCAGCTTTAATTATTATTATTATATATTTTTTTCTCCCGTGAAGTAAATTGTCTTTTTGGCGGCCTTATCATACTCCAAAACGCGTGAAATTTGGCATGCACATCAGGACTGGCGAAAAATTTGATATTTTATGGGAATTGCGCATGTGCGTGGCAAAATGGCTCTATAGCGCCACCTGCAAACTTGAAAAAGTAGTCATTAGGCCAACTGCCACAATGTTTCATGTACAGCTACAATATTTGGTGGGCATATGCAGAACATCAGGACACACCAAAAAGTCAATTACAGCCATGCCCTAAACCCAACAGGAAGTCGGCCATCTTCAATTTGCTGTAAATTTTTCAAACTTAATCGCTCCTCGGGAAATTAATTGCCTTTTTGGTGGCCTTATCATATTCCAAAACGTGTGAAATTTGGCGTGCACATCAGGACTGGTGAAAAATTTGATATTTTATGGGAGTTGCGCATGTGTGTGGCAAAATGGCTCTATAGCGCCACCTGCAAAATTGAAAAGTGGTCATTAGGCCAACTTCCACAATGTTTCATTTACAGCTACAATATTTGGTGGGCATATGCAGAACATCAGGACACACCAAAAAGTCAATCACAGCCACGCCCTAAACCCAACAGGAAGTCGGCCATCTTCAATTTGCTGTAAATTTGTCAAAATTAATTTCTCCCGGCAAATGAATTGCCTTTTTGGGGGCCTTATCATAAACCAAAACGCGTGAAATTTGGCGTGCACATCAGGACTGGCGAAAAATTTGATATTTTATGGGAGTTGCGCATGTGTGTGGCAAAATGGCTCTATAGCGCCACCTGCAAAATTGAAAAAGTGGTCATTAGGCCAACTTCCACAATGTTTCATTTACAGCTACAATATTTGGTGGGCATATGCACCACATCAGGACACACCAAAAAGTCGATCACAGCCACGCCCTAAACCCAACAGGAAGTCGGCCATCTTGAATTTGCTGTACATTTGTCAAAATTAAATGCTCCTACTGGATAAGTCTGAGAGAACTGAAATTTGGCCAGTACATGCACCAGACCTTTCTGATGAAAAGTTATCAAAAACTCAACCAGAAGCCAAAAGGTGTGGCCATGGCGGAGCCTCATAAAACTGATCCTTCGCCATGAAACAGGAAGTGGTGTCTAATTCTTCTCAACATGCTCCAATCTGCCTGAAACTTTACATGTATGATGACAGTCCTGTCCTGATGTCATCCACATAGGGATATTCATTGACAGTCATAGCGCCACCTTGTGGTTTCAGGAAATAGACATCTTTTACACTTTCATGCCCTATTGTTACCCGGTTGATCATATTCACTTCAAATGCGGTGACAACAGGCTGAACACATTGATGATGCATCCCAGTGAAAATGGTGACTTGTCATCAAAGGGCGTGTCTGTGGCGGCCAAACCAATTTCGATGATTCGCCATGACAACTTAACGATTCATATCTCAGCTGAACAAGATCCTATCTGGCACAAACTTCACATGATGAACACCAGGTCCAGTCTGAACACATCCACACTCATAAATTCTGAAAAAGTCATAGCGCCACCTGTTGGTAATAGTAAGTTTAAGGCCTTATATTTTCAGGTACAATGGCCCCAAACTTGGTGATATCATGCTGGAAATTGGTCAGTCGAGTCTTCACCTCTTGACAATCCCACACTGTCAAGGGTGTGACATTTCATGCAACGCTGTTGCCGTAGCAACCAAATATCGCCATGCAAAACAAAGTGCTGTTTGACAGGTTAGAAATACTCCAGTGCTCACTAAAATTACCACACACATCACCATCGACCCAAGCAACGACACCGTATGCATCTCGGCACTGCACATTCTACAGGGCCCCCTACAGTATTTTTAACAAACAGCCCCCCAGCACGTTTCACCTACATCCATGAAATTTGGGAGGCTTATAGAGCACATCAGGATGCACAAAAAAGCCTCTTGGAGCCATGTCCTAAACCCAACAGGAAGTCGGCCATCTTGGATTAATTGTGAGATTTTTGATGATTTTTCTCATTTTTGAGAGTTAATACCTCCTCGGGGATAATTCCAGGAGACCTGAAATTTTGTCAGTCCACACAGCAGGACTTGGTGATGAAAAGTTATCAAAAGTTTAACCAGAAGCCAAATGGCGTGGCCATGGTGACCATTAGAGTTTTGATGCTTCGCCAAGAAACATCAACTGCTGTGTAACTCTCCTCTGCATGCTCCAATCTGCCTCAAACTTTCCATGTGTGATCACAATCCAATCCTGATCACATCTACAGGCCAACAGACACTCTCAGTTGCAGCGCCACCTGTTGGATGGACAGTAAATGCTGTATAACTGGACTCTACATGGTCAAATCAGCCTGAAACTTTACATGAGTGATCAGAGTCCAACCCTCATCACATCCACTGTTTGAAATACACTCTGAGTTGCAGCGCCACCTGGTGGTGGATGGGCAGGAAATGCTATATAACTCGTCTGAACATGCTCCAATCTGGCTGAAATTTTACGTGTGATTAAACTCTGGTCCAGATGTGATTCAGAGGCCGACACACACTCTCAGTCACAGTGCCACCTGGTGAACGTGCATGGATTCGCCGACCAGCGTGAATGCGAGGACCCGTCCATCGCTGCTTGCAGCTTTAATTAGGGTCCGAGCACCGAGGGTGCGAAGGACAGGCGGTGCAAGGGCACCGACCGTCCAAGGCGCCAGCGGTGCCAAGGACCCTATTGAAACCGGGTTTATTATTATTATTATTATTGTTTTTCTTATTTTTATTTTTTTTCTCCCGTAAAGTAAATTGGCTTTTTGGCGGCCTTATCATACTCCAAAACGCGTGAAATTTGGCATGCACATCAGGACTGGCGAAAAATTTGATATTTTATGGGAATTGCGCATGTGCGTGGCAAAATGGCTCTATAGCGCCACCTGCAAACTTGAAAAAGTAGTCATTAGGCCAACTGCCACAATGTTTCATGTACAGCTACAATATTTGGTGGGCATATGCAGAACATCAGGACACACCAAAATGTCAATTACAGCCACGCCCTAAACCCAACAGGAAGTCGGCCATCTTCAATTTGCTGTAAATTTTTCAAACTTAATCGCTACTCGGGAAATGAATTGCCTTTTTGGCGGCCTTATCATATTCCAAAACGTGTGAAATTTGGCGTGCACATCAGGACTTGCGAAAAATTTGATATTTTATGGGAGTTGCGCATGTGTGTGGCAAAATGGCTCTATAGCGCCACCTGCAAAATATAAAAGTGGTCATTAGGCCAACTTCCACAATGTTTCATTTACAGCTACAATATTTGGTGGGCATATGCACCACATCAGGACACACCAAAAAGTCAATGACAGCCACGCCCTAAACCCAACAGGAAGTCAGCCATCTTGAATTTGCTGTACATTTGTCAAAATTAATAGCTCCCAGTGGATAAGTCTGAGAGAACTGAAATTTGGCCAGTACATGCACCAGACCTTTCTGATGAAAAGTTATCAAAAACTCAACCAGAAGCCAAAAGGTGTGGCAATGGCGGAGCCTCAAAAAACTGATCCTTCGCCATGAAACAGGAATTGGTGTCTAATTCTTCTCAACATGCTCCAATCTGCCTGAATATATGATGTCCATCGTCATATGTCCCGTCCATCGCTGCTTGCAGCTTTAATTAGGGTCCGAGCACCGAGGGTGCGAAGGAAAGGCGGTGCCAGGGCACCGACTGTCCAAGGCACCAGCGGTGCCAAGGACCCTATTGAAACCCTAGGGTTTATTATTATTATTATTATTTTATTTTTTTTTTTTTTCTCCCGTAAAGTAAATTGGCTTTTTGGCGGCCTTATCATATTCCAAAACGCGTGAAATTTGGCGTGCACATCAGGACTGGCGAAAAATTTTATATTTTATGGGAGTTGCGCATGTGTGTGGCAAAATGGCTCTATAGCGCCACCTGCAAAATTGAAAAGTGGTCATTAGGCTAACTTCCACAATGTTTCATTTACAGCTACAATATTTGGTGGGCATATGCACCACATCAGGACACACCAAAAAGTCAATTACAGCCACGCCCTAAACCCAACAGGAAGTCGACCATCTTGAATTTGCTGTAAATTTGTCAAAATTAATTTCTCCCGGCAAATGAATTGCCTTTTTGGGGGCCTTATCATGAACCAAAACGCGTGAAATTTGGCGTGCACATCAGGACTGGCGAAAAATTTGATATTTTATGGGAGTTGCGCATGTGTGTGGCAAAATGGCTCTATAGCGCCACCTGCAAAATTGAAAAGTGGTCATTAGGCCAACTTCCACAATGTTTCATTTACAGCTACAATATTTGGTGGCCATATGCACCACATCAGGACACACCAAAAAGTCAATCACAGCCATGCCCTAAACCCAACAGGAAGTCGGTCATCTTGAATTTGCTGTACATTTGTCAAAATTAATAGCTCCTAGTGGATAAGTCTGAGAGAACTGAAATTTGGCCAGTACATGCACCAGAACTTCCTGATGAAAAGTTATGAAAAACTCAACCAGAAGCCAAAAGGTGTGGCCATGGCGGAGCCTCAAAAAACTGATCCTTCGCCATGAAACAGGAAGTGGTGTCTAATTCTTCTCAATATGCTCCAAGCTGCCTGAAACTTTACATGTATGATGACAGTCCTGTCCTGATGTCAGCCACATAGGGATATTCATTGACAGTCATAGCGCCACCTTGTGGTTTCAGGAAATAGACATCGTTTACACTTTCATGCCCTATTGTTACCCGGTTGATCATATTCACTTCAAATGCGGTGACAACAGACTGAACACATTGATGATGCATCCCAGTGAAAATGGTGACTTGTCATCAAAGGGTGTGTCTGTGGCGGCCAAATCAATTTCGATGTTTCGCCATGAAAATTTAACGATTCATATCTCAGCTGAACAAGATCCTATCTGCCCCAAACTTCACATGATGGACACCAGGTCCAGTCTGAACACATCCACACTCATAAATTCTGAAAAAATCATAGCGCCACCTGTTGGTAATAGTAAGTTTAAGGCCTTATATTTTCAGGTACAATGGCCCCAAACGTGGTGATATCATGCTGGAAATTGGTCAGTCGAGTCTTCACCTCTTGACAATCCCACACTGTCAAGGGTGTGACATTTCATGCAACGCTGTTGCCGTAGCGACCAAATATCGCCATGCAAAACAAAGTGCTGTTTGACAGGTTAGAAATACTCCAGTGCTCACTAAAATTACCACACACATCACCATCGACCCAAGCAACGACACCGTATGCATCTCGGCACTGCACATGCTATAGCGCCCCCTACAGTATTTTTTAACAAACAGCCCCCCCAGCACGTTTCACCTACATCCATGAAATTTGGGAGGCTTATAGAGCACATCAGGACGCACAAAAAAGCCTCTTGGAGCCATGTCCTAAACCCAACAGGAAGTCGGCCATCTTGGATTAATTGTGAGATTTTTGATGATTTTTCTGATTTTTGAGAGTTAATACCTCCTAGGGGATAATTCCAGGAGACCTGAAATTTTGTCAGTCCACACAGCAGGACTTGGTGATGAAAAGTTATCAAAAGTTTAACCAGAAGCCAAATGGCGTGGCCATGGTGACCATTAGAGTTTTGATGCTTCGCCAAGAAACATCAACTGCTGTATAACTCTCCTCTGCATGCTCCAATCTGCCTCACACTTTCCATGTGTGATCACAATCCAATCCTGATCACATCTACAGGCCAACAGACACTCTCAGTTGCAGCGCCACCTGTTGGAGGGACAGTAAATGCTGTATAACTGGACTCTACATGGTCAAATCAGCCTGAAACTTTACATGAGTGATCAGAGTCCAACCCTCATCACATCCACTGTTTGAAATACATTCTCAGTTGCAGCGCCACCTGGTGGTTGATGGGCAGGAAATGCTGTATAACTAGTCTGAACATGCTCCAATCTGGCTGAAATTTTACGTGTGTTTAAACTCTGGTCCAGATGTGATTCAGAGGCCGACACACACTCTCAGTCACAGCGCCACCTGGTGGACGTGCATGGACTCGCCGACCAGCGTGGATGCGAGGACCCGTCCATCGCTGCTTGCAGCTTTAATTTTTTTTTTTTTTTTTTTTTTCTCCTGACAAATGAATTGCCTTTTTGGCGGCCTTATCATATCCCAAAACGCATGAAATTTGGCGTGCACATCAGGACTGGCGAAAAATTTGATATTTTATGGGAGTTGCGCATGTGTGTGGCAAAATGGCTCTATAGCGCCACCTGCAAAATATAAAAGTGGTCATTAGGCCAACTGCCACAATGTTTCATGTACAGCTACAATATTTGGTGGGCATATGCACCACATCAGGACACACCAAAATGTCAATCACAGCCACGCCCTAAACCCAACAGGAAGTCGGCCATCTTCAATTTGCTGTAGATTTGTCAAAATTAATTTCTCCCGGCAAATGAATTGCCTTTTTGGCGGCCTTATCATCAACCAAAACGTGTGAAATTTGGCGTGCACATCAGGACTGGCGAAAAATTTGATATTTTATGGGAGTTGTGCATGTGTGTGGCAAAATGGCTCTATAGCGCCACCTGCAAAATTGAAAAAGTGGTCATTAGGCCAACTTCCACAATGTTTCATTTACAGCTACAATATTTGGTAGGCATATGCAGAACATCAGGACACACCAAAAAGTCAATCACAGCCACGCCCTAAACCCAACAGGAAGTCGGTCATCTTGAATTTGCTGTAAATTAATAGCTCCGAGGGGGTAAGTCTGAGAGAACTGAAATTTGGCCAGTACATGCACCAGAACTTCCTGATGAAAAGTTATGAAAAACTCAACCAGAAGCCAAAAGGTGTGGCCATGGCGGAGCCTCAAAAAACTGATCCTTCGCCATGAAACAGGAAGTGGTGTCTAATTCTTCTCAATATGCTCCAAGCTGCCTGAAACTTTACATGTATGATGACAGTCCTGTCCTGATGTCATCCACATAGGGATATTCATTGACAGTCATAGCGCCACCTTGTGGTTTCAGGAAATAGATATCGTTTACACTTTCATGCCCTATTGTTACCCGGTTGATCATATTCACTTCAAATGCGGTGACAACAGGCTGAACACATTGATGATGCATCCCAGTGAAAATGTTGACTTGTCAACAAAGGGCGTGTCTGTGGCGGCCAAACGAATTTCCATGTTTCGCCATGAAAATGTAACGATTCATATCTCAGCTGAACAAGATCCTATCTGGCCCAAACTTCACATGATGGACACCAGGTCCAGTCTGAACACATCCACACTCATAAATTCTGAAAATGTCATCGCGCCACCTGTTGGATGAACAGGAAATGCTTTATAAGTAGCCTGTACATGTTCCAATCGGCCTGAAATTTTACATGACTGATCAGAGTCCAACCCTCATCACATCCACTGTTTGAAATACAGTCCCAGTCGCAGCGCCACCTGGTGGATGGACAGGAAATGTTCTATAACTGTTCTGAACATGCTCCAATGTGGCTGAAGTTTTACATGTATGATCAGACTCTGGTCCAGATGCGAATCAGAGGCTGACATACACTCTCAGTCACAGCCCCACCTGGTGGACGTGCGTGGATTCGCCGACCAGCGTGGATGCGAGGACCCGTCCATCGCTGCTTGCAGCTTTAATACTTTATTCATCATTTAATATTTGTGTAACTATATTGAATACGTTATGAGGATAATTTTCTGTGTCCCATAGGTTCCAATTGTTAAATGGGCTTTTGAATTATAGACATTTTGTCAGTTTGTGATTTGTATCATCCTTTTGGCAATGCTGTTTCTAAGTTTATTAACCCCTTGAAGCCCAAGACCTGTCCGCATGTTTGAAAGGCATGTTGTCAAGAATTACTCAAGAAATTGTCAAAATGACACTATTTTCCAGAGCCAAAAACTGTAAAAACAGAAAGAAATGGTAGATTTTCACTTTTCCAACAGACAGTAAACTACTCATCTGCAAGTATTTTGGGAAAGTAACCTAATTCAAACTTAAAATCATCAAATATTTCATAAAAAATCATTTTATTCTCCATATTTCATAATTTTTTTATGAACTGGCAATGGAGATTTTGTGAATGTAGGGCTTTTAATTTTTGTAGAATAAATATTTTACTCTGGTGATTTATTTAGTGATATTTTTTGTATTATTATAGTTGTCTAACTTTGTCATTCTTCCCAAAGATATTTCAGTGCTCTCTTCCTCCTCGTTATGATTGTGCTGTTTTCACTGAGGTGCAAGACTTTATATTGCAGTGAAAACTGAAACGGGAGCAAAAATCCCCAGAGAAACTGCTTGAAGTTCAGAGGGTCAGTTCGTACTTGCATGTTTTAACATAAGGTTTTTTCTACCACATTACACCCGAGGGCTGCCTTCTATAAGTAGAAAATATTGTACACCTAAACTCCTCAATATCATCATACTAAATTTATTGTGTACATGTTTGCTATTAGATTACCCTTTAGCTGAAAACTCCAAAGTACAGTGTTGCAGAGCTGCGCGCTTGGTTTAAGTCTTCACTGCCTGTACTCAGTAGAACTTGACATGCTGGCAGAGATATGCAATCATAGCATACTAGGGGTACATTATCATTTGTTTTGAGTTATATTTTTGGCAACCTGAAAAACAGAACAGCAATATTCTCGCTTAGGTCTGTTTTGGTCGACACAATACCTGGCTCTTTTAATATCTAATGCTTAACTGGCTTGTCACTAACTGAATCTGTGTGCTGTTTTGCGTAATGATAGTGGTGATTAAACTAAAACAGTGAAGTTGTGGATTTTAAAACCAAAAAACAGTGAGGACACTATACTGTACCATAGAGCTGAAGGTGAACTCCAGACACAGGAATTCCTGGTGGGTTTGTCACTATGAGCAACACCCTTCATGTTGAACAGTCATTTGATCCAGTGTCAATACATAATATTAAGGTTTTTCTAACCAACAGGATAGAATTTCATGTCAGTTGAATGTGTTGTGAGAAATACTGCATCTGTGTGTATTGTGTATGTGTTACAGTGTTTCCTCTAGGATTTTTTCCAGCAGGCTCTCTGTGGAGCCAGTTGCAGATTGCATAAAAGACAATTGTCCTTTCTCTAGTATTGTTGTTATTCTGCCCAGCTCGCCAAAATAATAATGAAAAAAAAACTGAAGGAGTGGTGACTGGGATTCAGCAGCGGCGGTAGAGGAAACCCTGTGTTAGTATGCAGAAAGACAAAAACTGACCTTCATCTGTACTTGTGCACCATTTAATGCATGTACATCAGGGTTATCCACAAGCTGAGTGTTAACTCTGCCACCTCACAGGAAAAAAGACACTACTGTGCAGCAAACTGTGGTAAAATGAGGAAAGTACAGCAGCTGCATGACAGAAAGGAAATGTGTGTGCATGTGTGTGTGATGAATGAAACAGTCAGAATATGAGGTGCAAATGGCCCCTCTAGTGTTCATCAGGGACTGTCAGTTATGGATTTGTCTCTTTTTCTCTTACTTGTTTTTTAATGCAGCTACTTCATTCTGTCTCTTCCTTTCTCTGTTTTTTCTCTGCTTTTTTCCTCTTTCTGTCTGTTCTGTACTATACACCCGTCCTGATTTGATGGTCATATATCACTTCATTACAAGTTCTGCTTTTTGCAGATTTTGTGACAGCAAGTGCAGGTTTTGATGGATGGCTTTGTGTTTTTGGAACAAGCTGAGCACCTAATGGGGCCCGTCTTCTTTCTGGGTTGGGAATCGTATTGTCCTCTGACTAAATGATGGACAGAAGTGCATTCCTGTCATTCAGTCCAGCCATGGCAATACTGTTACACTATTCAAGGCTATGACTGAATGCAAATATATGCAGCTACAGTCGTGAATGGCAGAAATTTGACCTACAAGATCAGACTGCGCTAGGAAGATTGAATATCACACATTTAAAGCTGTGTTGAGGAAACACAGAATTAAATGGCTGTAATGTGGAAGGGTTGTTAATGCTGCCAATACCACTGAGAATCAATCTTGATTTGGTTGGGTGTTTTTTTCATCAGTTAAATAAAAACTGTCCACCAAACGTTTCTGAATTCTGTTCCTTTAGTAAGAAACTTCATTAAAAATGCCACTGATGTTTTAGATGAGGCTGCTAGCTAGAAAGTAAAGCCAATTTTTTATTGTTGGCTTCATGTGTTTAGACAAGGTTGTTTTTAAATCTAATTTAGTTGTATACTCCGCATTCCTGTTCTGAGTTGCCTTGTAGCATTTCCCATTAGTCGTTGAAAATTGCAGGTTGAACAAACCATAAGGACTTCTAGGGGTTACAGCCAGCTCAATTCATACATGCCATGACAGAAAGGACAGATTACTGTAAAAAATATAAGCGATATAATAAAGGTATTGATCTGTAACAGTGAGGTACTTCAAAAGTAGAAAATTCTTTGACAGAATGTTTAGTAGTTTTACTTAAATGCATTTAATGCAAGTTGTCAACGGACATAGCAAAAATAATGTTTGGCTGCATGAACAAATAACAGTGCATCACTTTCTTTGATAATGAAATCGGTTCTCAATCCCCTGTGCGGACATCAGCATACAGCCCAAAAATTGTCACTGCATAATGTGTTCATACCGCAGTCGAATGGACTGTGCTTTGCTAGAAAGCAAAAGAGTTATAATAGAAGTAATTGTTGCCTGATGTTGGTGGTGCATTCATTTGTATGTGCTTTCCATTAATGGTGCCCAAACACAATCGGAAGTTAGAAATTTCCTCAAAATCCTGTGCTGCACCAATTGTCAGAAAAAAATCACACTGACACATTGCTTAAGCCCCATCTGTAACAAGAAAAGCACTCAGAAAGCGCAGTACTCCGCCAAAGCTGCTCAGTGATTTTATGATTTCCGACGGATGAAATATTTTTAAAAAATTTGCAGTCTGCAGCGGTGGATTTGTAGTCAATCACAATCATGTGATCATCAGCAGATGGCTGATGTAGTGTTCACTTGTAGTCATATTTACAGTGAGACCATGCCACTATCTTGAAAAATCTTTAACAAATCTGTGTATCCAGAATGTAAACCTCATCACTGCCATCATCTAATCACTTGATCCTTGTGACATTTCTGACCTTCCCTGAAAATATCATCCAAATCTATTTTTGCACAATGTTGTGAACAGACAGACAAACAGAGAAACCAACTCGCATAAATCCATCATGTTCCTTGACGGAGTAATAACTGTTGTATTTTGTAAGGAGCACAAAGCTACAGCCAACACTTTTGGTCCACAGATCCTAGGATATCTTTCTGGATCTGCATACCAGGCTGACATGTATTAATTGTTGAACTAGGGACTTGCCAGACAGATTGTTTGCGCAGTAACCTCAACTATCAACGTGTCACTTGTTTACAAAAATCTGAGCAGAAGCAGAGATCGAAAAGAATATGTCATGGTCCCTCCCTCCTCTGTGCTGCGCTCCTGGCCAGCCGACAGCCCTGGCTGATTGCGGCTGTGCTCCTCAGCAGCCGCACGCCATCAGCAATCAGCAGCGTTTAAAACCTGGCTCACCCTACCACTCGGGGGCTGGGCCATTGTCTGGGTTGCTTCTGCCGCGGATGGTTCTGTTCCTGCGGACACTCTACCAGCCACTCCGTTCTGGTCCTCAACCCAGTTCTGATTTCCCTGCCTGTTCTGTCCTGCCCGGTCCAGCTCTGGAGCTCTGCCCCTGCTCGGCTCTATACAGGGATGGGAATTTTCTGCGGATTTCATCTCAAGGATCCGTGGATGCTTCCGCGGATGCTTCCGCGGATTTCATTTCAAGTGTGAACACTTTATTGTCGCTGATACTCCTGCAAGATGGTAATGACGTTAACGATAGCTTGTTAACGACGTTAACAAGCTGTAAACGGCCCAGCGATTGGAAGTCGCTGCGCGGCCCCCCCCCCCCGTCAACAACTTTACGCTGGAATCAGAACTGGCTGTTCCCATCCATGTCTATAGCTACCTGTCTCTGCTGCGTTCTGCGGCCACCCGTTTCTCATGGCTGAGTATCACTTTAAAACAGCAACAAGCTTAGTTGAGGGCTGGATTGTTTTAGATGAGTTGATTAATCAATAAGTCTGTTAGCTATTGTACAGTAGTTGAGTATATTGTAGCATGCTTTTGTAGGGAATAGAAAACATAGAATAATATAGCATTAAAGCTCCTGTCCGGAGTTTGAATCGCAGTGTCTCCCAAAACACTGTTGGCCCCACCCTCCCTCTGATTTCGCCCTTTTATTTGTGCACGCGCTCAGTACCTGAGAGGGGTGCCCGGAGTGCTGCAGCATCTTGCCTGTTTTACTGTTTTCCACTCTTCTACATTTAGTACATTTAGTAAATAATAAAGGAATTACGTTAGAATTCTGTATTGAGTCTAACTTGTCCTAATACCAAAATAACATGAATCTGCTAGGACGAATGAGTAAAGTTTCAATATGTGATTACACTCGTGTATCCCTCTCGATGACGTTGTTTATCAAACTTAGTGCATTTATGCGTGTATATGTGTTACATTGTTTATTTATTTCTATCTGGAGTTCAGAAATGCATGACTCCTCTGACGAAGAGTATGTCCCAGACGCCCCAACATCTTCCTCCAGAGGTCGGGCAACTAAACGAAGCCGTCAGGCGGGCTATGCGCCCGTGGTCGAGGGAGCGACACATTTCCGGGTTCATTATTACACACACAAAAAATATTCCACAAAAAACGGCCTTAATCCAACCTTTTACATCCAGATGACACAAGCTAGTAAACTATTTTGTCCAAAACATGTCCTGAAGTCGGTATAAAATCCACGAATCGGTCGTTTTCAAGGAAATGCACCTCGCGATGCACGTCCAATATTCCCTGTATTTTTCGTCATTTTTTAAATTTAAAAATAGAATATTAGTGATTTTTTTTGTACTGAAAACGGCTGGAATTGACTGCAGCTTAAAGGGTTAAGCTTTGTTAAACAATGATACATAAATTGAAAACAAACGGAAACTCCGGACACGAGCTTTAAGTTGTGTAGAATGAAGTTTAGTATATTATGATATAGTATTGTATAGTATAATACACATCAGTCAGCCACAATGTTAAAACCAAAGAAATGACAGAATTAGACATGTTGCCAATATGCGGTGATTGCAACATAGCAAACGAGATCCAAAGAGACTGGCTGGAGTGTCTATGCTGACTTATGTCGACTGCTGAAAGTGCCTACTGCAGTTCTCCTTGTTATCCCTACTGTTAACAGCAGCTGTACCTGTAACCTTCATGAGCCTTGTCACGTGCTCATAATCAAACCATATGGACACGCACACTAACACATTCAGAGCTCACTTACAATGAATGAGCAAATCTAAACAAGGGTCACTAGTCTGTCTGAGGGCCATGTACGCTATTAGATCTAGCTGTGATTAAACATGAGGAGCTCTTTTCTATCTCTCACTCGATCTTGCTCCGTCCTTCTAATCTTTCTCTCGTTCATCATTGCTCCCTTGCTCCCCAAATATGCCATGGCTAATTCATCATCCAGCTCAAATCCTATTTTAGCACCTGCTATGTGTATTCTGGGATGCTCGTTTGGCTCGGAGAGACAGATGAAAGAGGAAGAGTTTAAGAAATGGGTCCATCCCTGAGGAGTTTGATCACTGTATAAGATTCTGTAGATCTTCTGTACATCCTTTTTCCTTTAGAAGGATCCGAGCACCTACAGTGTGAAGACCCTATTGAAATGCAAGGAATCATGTATTCCTTCATGTTCTCCGTACTTCCTTTGCACATCTTTGTATATTCTGCCCTTTACTGCTCTTCTTGTTTGGCTGTTAGGCTCATTGTTCCACAGCGCTGTGACTACTGTTGACATTAGGCTCACTTATGAATCTGACTGATTCATGTGAAAATTTGCACTTCTTGAGATGCGGAAACTGCTGAATATGGAAAAATGTACTATATATTAAATTAAAAATACAAGCCTGTATGACTGAAGAACAGAAAAATTGACACTGAGTTTAAACATGTGTTGTGTACATTATTAACAGCAAGGCAAAGCTCTTATGTCTATAATGGCCCTATAAAATTATTGCAAGATTTCCATCCTCACACAGTACATTTTGGCAAGTGCCCCACAAACAACTGTTCATCTGTTTACCCCAAATAATGCTATATGCTATTGTTAATATAGAGAGATGGATGGGTCAAAAACATAGAAAACTGAACAAAACAATGTTTCCCTAACCTTAATTAAGTGCTTATGTGTACATGACCTACAGATGGGAAGAATGGTTGTTCTACAGCAGTGGTTTCCAACCTGTTTGGCTTGGACCTCCCTTATAAGCTGCACCCCAGCCCCAGCGAAGTTATTGAATTGTATTACTAATAGAAAATTCTGTAAAATTATGAAAAAAAAAGTTTTTATATCAAGTCAACAGTTGTACTGTGACGAGCAGGAGAGAGTTTATGGCTACAGTAAATTTGGTGATACTGCAGTGCATAAGAGTGAAGTTATTGGGGGTTTTTTTCACTACAAAATTCCTTAAAATTATGAAAAATATTTAATACTTGCCTGCAAAATCCAGACTGACTTTATTTATGTATTAATATAAATACAAATGAAGGCAGTCTGGCATTGTGATGATAGGAGACGATTTCAAAAAGGAGGGGCTAACGAATGCAGCTTGAACGAGAAAGAACCAATCAGCGTAACATGGATATGACGCACAAACAAATCGACCTTGAAGTCCATGTAGTCCAAACAACAATGGCATGCAGCCGAGAAAGTGTCGCGGTGAATGATTACTGCCGTTTTTGTCACAAAAATCTGCGAATACATGGGGTGCTCTCAAGTACAACACTTATTTTTGAAAAGGCTACGCAACAAAAGACTCCTTCCGAACGATTAGCGGTGTTAGGAATAACTTTAAATCGGAGCCAAACCAATTCGGTGCGTATGTGTAAAAGTTGCTTAAATTTACTCACACGTTTGGAACGGGATTTTCCTCTGTACAAACAATGGCAAGAAGCCGAAAGTAATGAGCCATCCACTGCCTCCTCATCGTCGGAAACGTCAAGTGAAAAGAGGCAACGACTAACGCCATCCAAAACGCCAAGAAACCACAAAAAGATTCGCTTTGGCCCCCCTCCTCCTCCTCCGGCATCATCTTCGGGGTGCTGAAGATGACGCAGCATTAAGTCCCGCCTCCCGTGCTATGATTGGTTGTACCAAACTTTCCCGAGAGGGAAACACGATTCAATTCGCCCAATGCCAAACTGATTCTCCTGTATCTCCTAACATGGAGATAGGAGATTACATGGAGATTCAGTTTGGATTTTCCAAGCTAATTTAATACCGATCCAAGAGTTGTAGTATGACCAGCAGAAGCCAGTTGCTGGCTGCAGTGATTTTTTTGTTTGTTTGTTTGTTTGTTTGTTTGTTTGTTTTTTTTGGGGGGGGGGGTTCAGAATTTTATTTGTTTATTTTTTATTTATTCATTTATTTTACTTTACATTTATATAGTACACAGACATACAGGGGGCAAGATACAAGAAAACTGAGGACAGAATTACCAACAGCTTCAGATGGTTAATAACTGGAGTTTTGGGGCCATTATGTAAAAGGTATGACTGTATTATCGTGTGTGTGTTTGCGTGCGTGCATGTGTGCGCGTGAGTGTGATGAAGGTAATTATATATACCAGTCTTGCTGTGAAAACAAAGGATGTTGAAACTGAAGAGAATAAATAAATAAATAAATAGTAGTAATAAAAAATGAAAAGAAAAAAACAAGAATTATAATAATTGATAAATGAAATTGTTACGATGTGATAACAACAACAATACCGATAGAGGTTATTACACGGGTAATGGTAACCAGCAGATGGGGAGGGGAAAATGACAATAGAGTATAATATAGTAACTACAGTATTATATATCTACTAACTACAATAATAATCATAATGCTAGTATAATACAGCAATAATAATAGTGATAATACCAGTAATAATAATAGCAACACAGATAATAATAGCAATAGTGGTGGTAGTAATAACAATAATAATAGCAGTAGCAGCAGTGGTAGTAATAACAGTAATAATAATAGTAGTAGTAGTAGTACTAATAATAATAATAATCATATCACACCATAAGCAAACAAACAAATGATCAAAAGCAAAATGAGAGGCTGTGGTAGTAATATAGTAGTACTGGTTGCATCAGTAGTAGCTGTATTATAACTTCAGGTGGTTTGAGAAGTCAGCAACAATATAGTATTCAATATATAATAATAATTACAGTATTGCAAAAATAATAGTTAATATACTGAGTCCGGCATTTTTCATCCACATCCTGTCTCTTATCTCTTCTGTGATTTGCGTTTTCTTTGTGTGTGTGTGTGTGTGTGTGTGTGTGTGTGTGTGTGTGTGTGTGTGTGTGTGTGTGTGTGTGTGTGTGTGTGTGTGTCCCCTTTCCCCCTTGGATGTATGCCTAGTCTTGTGTAGTGCATTAAAAACGTTGAGACTGGTGCGGTGCGTTAAAAACATGGGCACAAGATGCCAAGATGAGCAGGCCGGACTCTAAGACTTATGAATCGTTACAGAAGTTGTTTATTTATTTATTTTTCATGAATTATTGTTATTATTCATATTGTTGATGTCTCCCCCTTTATACAGTCAACAAAAATATAAATGCAACACTTTTGTTTTTGCTCCCATTTTTTATGAGATGAACTCAAAGATCTAAAACTTTTTCCACATGCACAATATCACCATTTCTCTCAAATATTGTTCACAAATCTGTCTAAATCTGTGATAGTGAGCACTTATCCTTTGCTGAGATAATCCATCCCATCTCACAGATGTGCCATATCAAGATGCTGATTAGACACCATGATTAGTGCACATGTAAGGGGCAGCATGGCTCAGTGGGGAGAGTGGCCGTCTTGCAACCGAAGGGTTGCCGGTTCGATCCTCGCCCCGTCGTGCTCGAGGTGTCCCTGAGCAAGACACCTAACCCCGAATTGCTCCTGATGGGTCGTGGTTAGCGCCTTGCATGGCAGCTTCCGCCATCAGTGTGTGAATGGGTGAATGTGATGTATCATGTAAAGCGCTTTGGGTACCTTGCAGGTATAGTAAAAGTGCTATATAAATACAGACCGTTTACATGTAGCCCACAGTAGACTACTAGACAAAGAGATAAGCTGGGGTACAGAAAAGCTGACATTTTATACTCTAGCAAAACATATAAATAGTTTGTATATACAGAAATAGTTAAAATCTTTAATAGAACTATGCAAAGTAAAGTTTAAAATATCATTAAAATATAAAGTGAATTTGATTTGCCAGGAGTGTGGGATCTGAGTAAAAACTTGAGTGCACAACCAACAGACCCTGTGCACGTCAAAAATGCTAACTTCCGGGTTCTGACCGGGAGGGCTTACAGGTCCTTCCGGAGGCTATTTCGCAGCATGGATAACATGGAATCAAAAAAGAAAAACACTGTTTTCTCGGCAAAACAAAAAAATCAGATTTCAGCGTGTTCAAGGTCGATATGGGAGGTACTGTAGTGTACCATTATGTTTGGCTTCTGGTGTTTATAACAGTTCTATAAGCCTTCACCGTTTTCCAAAAGACCAGCATTTGCGGGCTCAGTGGATTGCCAAAATTAGACGGAAAAAAAAGTTTCACAATGAGCTGAGGATCGGGAATATTAGTGCATAGTCACTGATGAAACAGCAAATATCTGATAAACTATAACAACAATCCGTGCACTCTTCAATCATTTGTTATTCCGTTTTGACATCTAATCAAATATAGAGGAAATCCAAGCATTTGTCATTTTGTTCAAACAAAACTACAAATATAAAATGTCTTGCCGAACTCGACTAACCCTTTAAGCTGCAGTCAATTCCAGCCATTTTCAGTACAAAAAATCGCTAACATTTGTAAATAAAAATATGACGAGAAATACAGGGAATATTGGACGCGCATCGCGAGGTGCATTTCCTTGAAAACGACCTATTCGTGGAGTATATACTGACTTCAAGACATGTTTTGGACAAAATATGTTACTGGCTTGTTTCGTCTGGATGTCCAAGGTTGCATTATGGCCGTTTTTTGTGGAATATTTCCATCCATGTGTAATAATGAACCCGGAAATGTGAGTCGCGCTGTGTACGTTGAAGCCGTGTATAGAGAACGGATGGATGGATATTCGTTGTTTGTCGGACAAATGTGTTTATATTACCCGCTGTGGTAATCACATCTGAAAGTTGTTTATACCGGCGGATTCATGAGAATCTAAGCTTTCCATCGGCGTATAATGTTTGTATAATCGCATTTGCAGTTTCAGACATTTAGCAAATTGCTTATGCAGATCTCAAAGTGTACCGCAGATGGGACACTGAAGCGCAACTGAAGCGCAACGGGCTAAGTACCAAAGACTAAAGTGTGAATTGGATTCTAGTAGCTAACTAAGCAAAAAATAGTAATGTGTAAATACTATAAAATAAAATTATAAGGTACATGTTTGGCAAGCCCTACAGTTAAGCTAGCGCTAGTTATGTAGGATGCGATGCCACTTACCGGGATATATAAAATTTGAATCCTTTTTCCCGTTTGCTTTGAGGAGCTGACGAAAAATCATCATCGAGAGGATAAACATCGTCAACAGAAATTTTAGGCAAGTTGCCGAGGCATCTGGAAAAGTAAAGTGTACTGCTGGCTTCTTCCATTTTGACAGCGCTGTAAGCAGGACCGGAAGTAACTGTAGCACCCGGAGTTTTTCAACCGGAACTAGCACATGCTATCATGCACAGGGTCTATTGTTGATGTGAACGCACTTCACATCAGCCAATTAGATTGTTTGTCCCGCCCATGTTTGGTTGCTCCGAAATCAAGTTCTGTTGCACACAAGAAAACGGCACGCAGAAAGAGGGAGAGCCACTACCGTGGGAGAGATACACTGTTTATGTTCAATACAAATGTTATAAATAAGAAAGCAAAGATATCCATGTTCCAGAGTGAAACCCAGGAGCTGGAGGAGGCTATTTCTTCGTTTATTGACTGACGTTTTGTTTCGGTGAGTTGAAATCAGCATGGAATCGATTAAAACCGGTGATAATACTTTTGAACTGAGTGTGTGAAATAGCACTATGTTTGACAAGATGAGAAATGAGATGAGAGATAATTTGCAATTACTTTGTTCAAACAAAAATGGTGATTAAATTCTGACCTTGCCCATAGGTCAGGTTTTTTTTTAAGTTAGATTCCAATACCAGATTGCACTAGTGTGAGAACTGAAGTCTCCTAAACTCTGCTGGGGATTCCTGGAAGAACTTTGAAGAACTCCATTAATGGATGGCGAGCCACTGCCCAAAAGAACCAACCTACAGGCGTGACGTGCGGTAGGATTGAACTGTGTTGTGGGTGTGTGTCACACAGCCCAGGTGAACGAACTACTGAACAATTGCACTGTTATTGAACTTTTTGGACTGAGGACGAAAGGACAAAGAACTAAAACTTCAGATCGGATGTGGTCTACTTTATTATTTGTGTTTCTGTAAAAGGGGGGTTTGTACTAAAAGCAGCTGCAATTTTTGTTTTATTTCAATACAAACTGTGTTTTCTATTTGCAGTGTTTGTGTCATATTTTACTGTGGTTGTTCAGCATCTGGGCTCCATGCCGTGCCTTTAAATCTTCTGATTCTGGTCCCGATTCCTATTATCTATTCTTCTATTCCTCTTATACTGGTTACAGTGTAAACAGTGGCGAGCCAGCCAGGAGCCTAGAGTATTGGATAACCATAGTGAAGTATCTACTGAATGAAGAGGTACTAACTGACACATTGCTACTGTTGTCAAAATGGAATTTGTTGAAAAATTTGGCATTAAGGTACCAAATGCTGTTCTGGTGAGTGGGGTAACAGGATCAGAGAAAGATGAAGAAATATATTTGACTTTTTGAAGAAATATGGCTCTATTAACAGAATCTTTACTGTTGAGGATAGCTCATCCGAGTTTAACATTAATCAAATAGTCGAATATAACTTAGGGACAGCCCTACAAACCTTAGGACCATTGTTGCCTTACTCACATCCATCACCTGATGAACTTCGTGTAGTTTACTGAGTAACAGCCTTGGCAGAAGCCTACATGCACAGGGTAGGAATGAGTGTTACAGATACTTACCTGAGCGAGTTAAAGGGTATTGCCAAGCTGAGGCGGAAAGGATTTGAAGACGTTTTGAGGGATGCTCTGTCAAAATTAGAGATGTCAGTTGAGACAGTTGCACCTGCTGAACCTCTGACACAAGTTGAACCAGAGGAAACTGAACCAGTCACAGAAGTCATCCAGGATGCTGTTTCACCCAAAAAGCCAGTTTATATGCTAGCTTGTCCAAAAGCCAGTGACTCTGATGAAAATCACAACTTACAGACTAGACCAAAGACACACTTAAGTTCTAGGGAACTCAACCCACCAGAAGTGCAGAAAATAGTAGTAGAGCACATAGTTAAGAGTGAGGAGAAAAGTTCACAATCCCATTTCACTATGAGGATGAGAGTTTTCTCTGGAAAGACCCCCAGACCCTTCAATGAAGCGGATTACAGCACTTGGCGCTCTCATGTTGATCTGATGATGGAGGACTGTTCCATTACTGATCTAGACAAAACTCGAAAGATTCTGGAAAGCCTCCTTGTTCCAGCTGCTGATGTCGTCTGCCATCTTGGACCTGAAGCACTACCTACAGTCTATTTACTGTTGCTGGATTCTGCTTTTGGTACAGTCAAAGATGGAGAAGAACTGCTCAAGTGATTTATGAACACATTTCAAGATCCTGTAGAGAAATCTTCACTGTACCTGCAACGCCTGCAGGTGGCATTGAACTGCACTGTGCACAGAGGAGGAGTACAGCGACAAGACGTAGATAAACATCTTCTCAAACAATTTTGTAGAGGTTGCGGGGACAATTTTTTACTTGCTGACCTGCAGCTTGAGCTTAAAAAGGACAATCCGCCAACATTTGCCAACCTGCTGCTAATGTTATGCACTGCAGAAAATCGCCAAGAAGTTAAAAACACCAGAATGAGGAAGCATCTTAGGACCACAAAACAGAAAGCTGGATCACATTTGCAAAATGTCTCTGAACCAACTGAAACACAGTCAGAATCAGGCAGCTTAAATGAGTTAAAGAAGCAAGTTGCTGACCTGAAGAGTCAATTAACTTCATTAATGAGACAGAAAAAGACAGCTCCACCCAAGGAAGACAAGTCAAAGAGAAAAGAAACCAAAAAACCTGATCAAGCAAAGCCAGACTCACCTTCAAATAACAGAGTAACGACAAAGCCAAAGCCCTGGTACTGTTTTCGCTGCGGGGAAGATGGACACATTGTTGCTACTTGTGAATCTGACCCAAACCCAGCCTTGGTGGCTGCAAAAAGGAAAGAGCTAAGAGTGCGCCAGCAACTCTGGGAGGCTGAGCACAGCCGGGAAATCCTTTTAAACTAGAGTCAGTCTCTGTCATGGGACAGACGGGGACTAAGATGGACAAATCTGGTCCCACTGAGTCAAAACCTAGTCCTACTAAAGGGTGTGCCATTCTGAAGTCTCATACCAAAAATGACTGTTTCAAACTGCCCAAGGGTCTAATAGGTACAAAGAGTACAGTGCAAGTAAAGACTGAGGGAAATCATGTTAGCTGCTTATTAGACACAGGTTCTCAAGTAACTACAGTCCCTCATTCGTTTTACCAACAGAACCTGTCAGCACATGAAATCAAACCACTTTTTGAACTTTTAGAAGTTGAGGGAGCCAATGGTCAATATGTACCCTATTTAGGTTACATTGAGATGAATGTGGTTTTTCCAAAAGAGTTTCTAGGTGTTGAAGCTGAAGTGCCAACTCTAGCACTAGTAGTTCCAGATATGCGTGTAGTTTTAATAGGCACAGATACGTTAGATGTGCTTTATGAGCTACACGGTGACGCTGGTTCTGAATTGCTAATACCAACCACACCTGGTTATAAAGCAGTATTAAAAGTCCTCGAGACGCGATATAAACAAGACAGGGATGGTAGTCTGGTTACCATGCATGGAAGCAGTCCTCAGTTAGTCCATGCAGGTGAAACAATGGTACTTGAAGGTTCCGTCGCAAAAAATGTCCACACCACTGAAAAATCAGTCATCTTGGAACATCCTTCCATGTCATCATTGCCAGGTGGTGTAATGGTAAAAACCTGTCTCATGGATTTACCCAAAAAAGCACCATACAGAGTACCTGTAGTACTGACTAATGAGTCAGATCATGATGTCATCATTCCTCAGAAATGTGTCATAGGGGAGATTAGTGCCTTTCAAAAAGTTATCTCCTACGAGCAAAGTGTAATTACCCCTGATATTATCCAGAAATCAAACATGAGCTTCAACTTTGACAGCTCTCCGGTCAGTGCTGAGTGGAAAGAGCATATCATGCAAAAACTCAACAGCATGTCTGAAGTTTTTGCACAAACAGATCTTGACTTTGGGAAAACTGATCAGGTGAAACACCAAATAAAGCTTTCTGATGAGAGTCCTTTTAAGCACAGAGCTCGTCCAATTCACCCCAATGACTTGGAGGCTGTTCGGAAGCATCTGCAAGAACTTCAGCAAGCAGGTATAATCCGTGAGTCCACATCTCCATTCTTTTCACCCATAGTGGTTGTAAGAAAAAAGAACGGAGAAGTCCGTTTGTATATCGACAACAGAAAACTTAACATTCAGACAGTGAAAGATTCATATGCACTCCCAAACTTGGAAGAAGCATTTTCCACTTTAACTGGATCTCAATGGTTCTCAATCCTCGACCTAAAGTCAGGCTATTATCAGATTGAGGTTGAAGAGTCTGACAAGCCCAAAACAGCTTTTGTTTGTCCTATGGGATTCTGGGAGTTCAACTGCATGCCCCAGGGTATCACCAATGCTCCCAGCACGTTTCAGCGGCTCATGGAGAAATGCATGGGAGATATGAACCTGAAAGAAGTTCTTATTTTCCTAGATGACATCATTGTTTTCTCTAAGATGCTGGAGGAACATGAGACCAGACTGACAAGAGTCTTGAACTGGTTGAAAGAGTACGGATTGAAACTTTCCCCTGAAAAATGCAAATTTTTTCAGACATCTGTGAAATACCTTGGACATGTAGTTTCCCGAGACGGTGTAGAGACAGATCCTGAGAAAGTAAGGGCCCTGAACACATGGCCAATACCTCGAGACCTAAAAGAACTAAGGTCATTTCCAGGTTTCTCAGGATACTATAGGTGCTTTATCAAAAACTATTCTAGTATAGTTAAGCCCCTCACTGATCTGACCTCAGGTTACCCACCTGTACGGAAGAGTAGTAAGCCTAAATTGAATACTACTCAGTACCATGACCCGAAAAAACCCTTCGCTGAGCGATGGACTCCTAGGTGTGAGTTAGCTTTTAAAACCATCATAGAAAAGCTCACTACAACTCCAGTTTTGGGTTTTGCTGATCCACAGTTGCCATACACCCTCCATACTGATGCCAGCACAACTGGGCTTAGTGCCACTCTTTATCAGGAGCAGGAAGGTCACAAGGGGGTGATTGCATATGCCAGTAGAGGGTTGTCTAAAAGTGAATCTCGTTACCCTGCCCACAAATTGGAGTTTTTGGCCCTAAAATGGGCAGTAACTGAGAAATTCAATGATTATCTGTATGGGAGTGAATTCACTGCAGTTACTGATAATAACCCCCTCACATATATCTTATCTACTGCCAAAATGGATGCAATGAGTTATCGCTGGCTAGCAGCTCTATCCACTTTCACATTCAAGCTCCAGTACAGAGCTGGAAAGCTAAATTCTGACGCCGATGGTCTTTCAAGACGACCACATGGAGACCTTATCAATGACGTAGTATCCCAGAAAGAACAAGAACACATACAGCAGTTTACTCAAGCACATTTGGAAGATCAGCAGACAAGTCTGAGTCCAGATATTGTACGTGCCGTCTGTGAGAAACCACTTATTCAAAGTAGCTCTGATTTAGGTGTCCCAATGCATGTTCACTCGTTTGCTATTTCCCTAACTGCCTTACCTGAGGATTTTGTGAATGAAGAACAGTGTGGTGGTTTACCAGTAATTCCTCACATATCAGCAGAACAACTCAGAGTGCAGCAACGAGCAGATCCTTGTCTGCAGGAACTTATTGCTCAGCTTGAAACAGGTGAAACCATACCACCTACTGTTAAGAAAGAACTTCCCGACATTTCCTTGTTGCTCAGGGAGCTACATAGTCTTGAGCTACATGATGAAATTTTGTACAGAACTCGACAAGATAGTGGTAATGCAACCTACCAACTGGTCCTTCCTTAATCATTTCATGATCTTGTACTGCAAAGCCTTCATGATGATATGGGCCATTTAGTTATTGAACGTACCCTTGACCTGATAAGAACCAGATTCTATTGGCCGAGGATGACCTCTGATGTGCAGAAAAGAGTTCAAACTTGCAATCAATGCGTACGACGCAAGTCACTCCCTGAAAAAGCTGCCCCATTGGTCAACATAACCTCTACGAGACCTCTTGAACTCCTATGTATGGACTTTTTGTCCATTGAACCTGATAAGAGTAACACCAAAGATGTATTGGTACTTACCACCCATTTTACAAAGTATGCTCTCGCTATTCCCACACCAAACCAGAAAGCCCAAACTGTTGCAAAGTGCTTGTGGGAAAATTTCATTCTTCACTATGGAATTCCAGAACGTTTGCATAGTGACCAAGGACCTGATTTTGAGTCACATGTAATTAAAGAACTGTGCAAGATAATGGGTATTCGCAAAGTTCACATAACTCCATATCATCCCAGAGGAAACCCTGTGGAGCAGTTCAACAGAACTTTGTTGAACATGCTTGGAACTTTGGGGGATAAGGACAAATCAAACTGGCATAACTTTGTGAAACCTCTTGTCTATGTGTACAACTGTACTAGAAATGATGTCACTGGATTTACTCCCTATGAACTGATGTTTGGCCGTCAACCCCGATTGCCTGTACACCTAGCCTTTAGGTTACTTCTCAAAAATAATGGTCAGAAATCACACTCTCAGTACGTGCAGAAGTTGAAATCCCAATTGCAAGAGAGCTACAGGGTCGCAACACAAAGTGCAAAGAAAATTGCTCATAAAAATAAAGCAAGATTTGACAAGCGTGTAACTGCATCACAACTGGAAGCAGGCGACACAGTTCTGGTACGTGCTGTTTGTCTAAGAGGAAAGCATAAGTTGGCTGATAAGTGGGAGTCAGACATTCACATAGTGGTCAAACGAGCTGGAGATCTCCCAGTTTATATCATTAGGCCTGAAAACAAGGATGAGCCTGTACGAACTGTCCATCGAGATCTTCTACTCTCATGTAGTTTCCTTGCACCAGTTGAGGATGAGCCTGTGTTGGCTAGACCCACACGCAAGCCAAATACACGCCAATCTACTGAGATCGATCATAATGATGACATTTCTGAAGCTGAGGAGGATATCCACTGGATCATTGAGAAACCTCAAACAGAGACTATTAGATTCACCACAATTTATGATGTTTCCAAGCCAACTAGTGGTCTTGATTCGACAGCTGGAAGAATCTCAAAGGCTAGCTCAAGTAATGACTGTTTACCTGTCAATAATCCAGATGCTGATCCACACCTACTTAGCAGTTCCCCTGAAGTTGCCGTTGAAAGCATTTCAGAGGACGTCAATGGAGAAACCTTACCCTTGGACCTGAACATGAGAAAAGAACACTTGACAGAAACTAGTCTCGAGAATGAGCACTACTTACCTGATATGTCCACCTGTGAAGAAGAAGTTGCTCTAAATGAAAATGGAAAAGAGGCTGAAGTTGATTCAGTCGAAACACACAAGTTGCCACACTCAAAATAAGCAAACTGGTAGGCTGTTACATTAACTCAATTGTAACATGTTTTATCTAAGCTATAATTTAATGTTTCCATCATGAACATGATAAAATCATGTTGGCTTTACATGAAATCAAGCAACTAAATATTCATTAAATTCATTCACGTTACAGTTACGTGAAGAAATTGCGTTTGTACAAATAGGCGGGGAAAGCAACCTAAATATTGCGATTAACCGTGAGATTTTGCTGTCGCGGCAGTTTGCAAAGACACCTGGGAAGAAGAACTGACTGCGCCCATGGAAAAGGTATGTACTGAAACTCCCATTATTAGCCATCTAAATGCAAACGAAATACTATGCATAAATGTCATTAGCCCTTAGTACATCATTTTCAGCGGTGGTGGTTTGTTATCTGATGTAATTATAGTCTAATGACCGTGAGCTTTCTCTTCGCTAGGATTGCACGTTTAAGATAAACGTTACAAATGGGAAACTCGTTGTGGGGGGATAATAGTTTTGGCGAATTGCTGGTTAGTGCGCGTTGCAACGGAACTGTGTGCAGGTTGTTTGGTTGCAGGTTGGTGTATTTTATGCCGTGTTCACACCGGACGCCACTTCAGGTAGCCGGCGACCAATTTCAATGCTAAGTCAATGGCGATGAGCGACTACGAGCGAGTTCTGGACGCGCGTCCTGTAGCACAGAACGAGCGACCTGAGGTCGCCCGTAGCCAAAGTTAAAATATTTTAACTTTTGAGCTACTTGAGACACACAAATAGCGTTCAGTCCAGTGCTAATGCTAAAAACACTAATCACAACGCATGTGGACGGTGGAGACATAATATTGGGCGTACGGCGCAGCAGCTGGCAACTCATCCTCCGAAGACTCGCCAAGCGTTTGTGTGCGAGTTCATCCATATGCAGCGTTTCTATACTTGATGTGAGTCTGTAGCGGTGAAGCTGCAGCCGCTAAATCGAAGGAATACAGGGTGTAAGTTTTAAAAGAGTGAGGAAATGGTTGAAAGTGGAGGAACTAGAATCGCTTGCCTGAGCGCACGTTAACTGTGTCTCACAACAATACAACTTTTAAGAGTAAATAAACTAAATATTCAAAAAGAACCGTAAGGTGAGACATTTTCTATTATGATGACAGATATAGATGTACAGCTGCCAACTTCCTCTCACTGCAGTTATCATTTTATTCTGAAGATAGATTACATGGATAGTTGCTTGGCTGTATGAATAGTGTTCTGCCTTTTCATTTGTTTAACAAAACTGCAGTCAGTTTTTATTTTGATAATGTTGCTTTGTGGTAATAATGATAATTATAATAATAATAATGAATGGAAGAATCTTTTAACATCTTGTAGCAGCTTTGTTTTCACACTTGATTATGTATTTTAGTATTAAACTATAATATCAATGTCAATTTATTATCTCTTGTCATATGTTCAAGAAAGCACAATTAACTTGATTTTTATTGTGCCATTGTCATCCAGAACCCCTGCAAATAATACCCACAATTTCTACCTTAAGCAAAGCTGATGTGTTCATGAAAATGATGTTTTGTCATATTCTAAATGAAAAGCACCTTTTCATTACTTGTGTTCGCATCTGTCAATTGTTACTTGCTAACTTGACCTTCATGGACAAGAATTGATTGATCTCCTTCAATTTATCACAGCGGTTTTTCACCAAAGTGTCCTGTGTCTTTGATCCAAGTGAGCTGTCTCACTACATCTGTGTTCCATTCATTTGCATCAGTGACGACATCTTTTCTGGAAAAGGTATGAAGTGTGTGTGTTCGGGGGATGGTGGTTGTGGTGGTTAAAATCCTTAGTAACATTTTCAGTGCAGGATTGCAGTGTGGCTGCAGCGATGCCTCGTCTAGAGATTAGAGATCTTGCATGTTTTTTTTGATGTGTGCCAGTTTCGGCCAAATGTATTTTCTTGACAGATGCACCTTAACACAATTAAAACAATATGCAGTGTATATGTTATGAATTTATCATATCTATGTTGACTGATCAATCCCTAGTCTTCGAGCTACCTGTTCCACTCATCCAGATCCAGGTGTGTCAGTGATTACATGCTGACTTCCATGGGCATTAATTGATTGTTCTCTCGATTTCTGATCGCAGGAGGGTCCTGTCCGCCTGCGTTCAACTGCAGAAGTGCCTGCTGGGAAAAATTCATCGTGTCAGACCTGGAGTTCTCTCCAAAACAGTGAATGTATTTTAGGTGAGGAGATGTGGAGGTGTAAGGACTGTACTGTATCTCTATCCAGTAGACTTGAGCTGCTTAAACATATTAGACTACAACACCGTCATAGGCAACGTTACCCATGCCCCCACACAACATGCCCATGTACTTTTAAGACATGGAATGCTGTTCACATTCATTTAAGTAGAGTCCATTCTAAACAAAACTCTCAGGAGCTGCTGGAATTTTCAATATTCAGTTGCTATTTGTGCACTTGTAATGATCTGCCGACAGAAAAGGATTATTTTATACATATTGGCACTCATTTGAGGAGTAATGAAACTGTTTTCTGTATGTTTGAGGGTTGCAGTTTTAGAACAAATGTGTATGGAACATTTTACTCTCACAAGAATAGGAAACACAACCCACATACATTGAAAGATTTCAAGCCAGGTGTAGTTAAAATCACTGGAGTTTCACAAGAATCCTCTGATAATCCTGAGGAAGAGACAGTTGATCAAGATGACTTTGCATTTGAAACAGCACATGCATGTTCAAGTAGTGATGTAGTCAAGAACTTACCGGAAGTAATTGAGCAAAATTTTGCTGCAGCGTTGCTCAAGTTGGAGCATTTTGCACATGTGCCAGACACAAAAATTGATGAGTTCTTAGAGGAACTGCACTACTTGCTAAATTCAGCAACATTGCCCCTCTCCATTAACACTCTTGAGGGTGTTTTTCAGAAACATGGTGCCACAACTGATCAGTCCGTGATAAGAGAAGTAGTCACTGCTCTATGTGCATCAAACCCATTGCTCAAAGCCATAGAGAAGAGTGGTTCCCTGAGCTCATCCTATCTCCGCAAGCAGTATTATAAACAAAGCTTTAAGGTTGTTGAACCCATCGAGTACATACTTGATGCAAAGGAAAAAAGAAGTTTTCAGTATGTGCCTGTACTGAAGTCTTTGCAGCAACTCTTTGACAAGAGAGATATTGTCGACAAGGTAGTTGAAAACCACAAAGCCCAGCAGAGTAACAGGGTGACTGGTGACCAACATACTTACAGATCTTCTCAGGATGGTTCATTCTTCCAGGGAAACGGTTTTTTCTCAGGGGATGAGTTAACAATTTTGGTTAGCTTATACATAGATGACTTTGAGGTTTGCAACCCTCTGGGTACTTCTCGTAGAAAACATAAGCTTTGTGGAATCTACTGGACTTTGAATAATTTCCCTCCAGGCTCACATTCATCACTCTCTTCAATTTTCTTGGCAGTCTTGTGTAAGACCGATGATGTGAACAAGTTTGGTTATAACCGTGTCTTGCATCCCCTTCTTCAAGATATAAAAACTCTAGAAGAAGAGGGAGTATTTGTTCCATTGCACATTGTTTGGCATTGCTGATTTCAAAAAAATATTTCAATCTGGAAACCCTCAACAAATCTATCCTGCATTTCCCCTACAAGTGGGCAGACAAGACAAGTAAGCCACATGTGATTCAACACACGTTTTCATCAAGGAAAACAATAGGTGGAAACGCCCATGAAAACTGGGCCCTCTTAAGACTACTGCCATTCATAATTGGGCATCTAGTACCTGAAGATGAAATGGCATGGCAAATACTGATGGACTTGAAAGACATTGTGGAGCTTGTGGTAGCTCCAACACACACAGATGAGTCCATTGCCTATCTTGAGGTTATTTCATAATGGCCTGACACCATGAAATAGAAAAATGCAAATCAGTTTGCTCTGGGCGGGGCTTCCTTTTCAGGATGGGGAGTCGTACCCGCACACAGGCTTCTTTCCTGACGCCAGCTCCGACCACGGCTGAAGTGAAGCCGTGTCACCGTGGAGCTTCGGCTGATTCTGCCATCAGACACTGAAAGGACACTGCTAATTCGGTAAATTAATGTTTATTTTCTTATCAGTGGCAGAATAAGCCGAAGCTCAACGGTGACATGGCTTCACTTCAGCCGTGCTGGGAGCTGGTGTCAGGCAGGACTCCTGTGTTCAGAATCCCCGCCCAGAGCAAACTGATTTGCATTTTTCCTTTTCTTGGTGGACTGAGGAAATATAAAGGGAAATAAATAAATAATTAAATAAATAAATAAATGTGGAAATATAAAGAGAAATAAATAATTAAATAAATAAATGTGGAAATATAAAGAGAAATAAATAAATAAATAAAGGAAAAAACAGAAAAGGTAAAACAAAGGCAAAATTTTCCTTTTTATTTATTTATTTATTTATTTATTTCTCTTTATGTTTCCACATTTATTTATTTATTTATTTCTCTTTATATTTCCACATTTATTTATTTATTTAATTCTTTATTTCTTTTTATATTTCCACATTTATTTATTTAATTATTTATTTCTCTTTATATTTCCACATTTATTTATTTATTTATATTTTGATTTGGCACTCCTATTACTCCATATATTCCAAGGTTTGAGTTTGGCTTTTACAGAGGCCTTAAATGGCGTTGCTGATGATGGTGGATTAAACAAGGCCTTGATTCAGAGAGTTTTGCCTCAAGGAATTTTACTTACCAAATTACTCAAATAATTCAAAGAACTGTTTCAGCCCTAGGTGTCTTACAGGAACAATCTGGCATGAAGAAAGTTTCCTTTTCCAAGCATGTTACACTAAAAAGAAGTCTCATCAACACTATTTCATTGCCCCATCACTGCATCTTGGGCTTAGCTCCCCCTAAGATTGTGATTGGTTTAATGAAATACAAGTGGGTTTTTTGTCTATAGCAAAATGATGAGGTTCAGCCAGACCATTCTCCTGTGCCGATACAACACTACAGAGATAGGCTTTACTATGAGAATTTACACTCAGTCAATCAATCAATCGATCAAAGTTTATTTGTATATTTGTATAGCCCTTTACAACAGCCCAAAGGGTGACCAAAGTGCTTCACAGTAAAAAAAGAAGAAAAAAAGAAAACTTTGAAACAATATAGTAACTTAAAGCAGGACAAACAATCACACTTGCACTCACACCTACAGGCAAATTTAGAATAATCAATTAAGCTCAGCATTCACAATCATACCTTGGACAGAAAGAAAAAATTGTGACACAAAGATACATATAAAAATTCTAAATAATTGTAATGGAATGGTGTTACAGTGTCAGATTTAAGCTGAACTTGAGTAGAGCTGCTAAAACTGCACAAATGACAGGTAGCTGAGGCTGACCACAGAATAGTCTCATATGACCTCTCTGCCCTGGACAGACAGTGTCTTCCAGGCTCCCCGCCTTAGTCACATCTTCAAACTCAGAGAGAGATGAGAGTGCGAGGCGAAAGTAATTGTCTGAGATGACAGCGCCCTTGCACACTCACTGCAGGAGTGGTGTCTGACAGTGTCAGCTAATGAGACCATTAACAAACTGTCACGTTCATTAAGAAACAATAAAGAATCCCTCTGATGGGCTTTGCATGTGTAGATATTTTGTCTAGACATGTACTGCACCATACTGCATTATATAATGGATATATACAGTAAAGTATCCAGTATTTATTGCCTCTGGAACTCTTTGTGATATATCCTCTGAGGCAGTATTTCTTTAGAAACACAACAGATCATGTCATTTTAACCACTCATAATCATATTGATTTATTGATGAGTAATCACACAGTTAGGCCAAGCTGCTGCCTGTATGTGTCTGAGAGTCGGTGAGGCATGTGATGCTGTGTTTCATAGCTCTGCTGAGTGAATTTTGCTCTAATCTTGCTCTGAGATATTGAGTTGATGTAGCTGAGCACTCACAGATACCTGCATTTTTTTTGTATTTCAGTTGACAGTGTGATAATGGGGATTTGCAACAGTGCATTCACTGCTTGACTGCCTGGAAGAGTAAATTCTGTGTGGAATGTTGCTGCAGCCACTGAAGTTACTGTGTTTTGTTGTTGTTGTTTTACAATGTACTGAGTTTCAGGGTGTAAACCAAAAATCCCTGAGATAATCAATGACTGCATTTTGTAGGTTTACATTTAACAAGCGCAGGAAAGCACAACTGCTTATTAACCACGCCTGACGTACGTCAGCGGGGTTACTGTATTCGTTTCAGTATCTGGCTGGGTAAGTATGTATGTATGTGTGTGTGTGTGTGTGTGTGGGTGGGTATGTCCGGTCAGATATCTCTGCAAGTGCTGAAGTCAGGATAATCAAAGTTGGCACTGAAGATCAGTCTAAGGTCCCCTGCTCAGTTGTGGAGTTACAGGTCAGCAGATCAAGTAGGAAGGGATATACATAGGATGATCAAAATTGATACAGAGTATCATGCATGGGCATGGTTCTGCCCTCTGCTGAGGGCTCGTCTAGTTTTTTTTGTTCCAGTTTACAAACCAGAACCTGTCTGTGCTGTGTGACTCAAGACATTGTGCTGTGCTGTAGTCCCAGGTTTGTGTAATAATTTTAAGTGACAGGTTCAGGCCCTGGAACATGTCCCTTTCAGTAGAACAGGTTGCCAGAGTGTGAAATGCAAGATTTCAAATACATTTTTTGGAAGGTCCAGGCTATAAACAGATAAGATGATACTGATGATAAATGCAACTCACCCTGAATTTTCAACCCGGTCTCACGGGGATTCGTGAAACTGTGACGTAAGTTTTTGTTTCGGTTTCGTGCGCACCAACACGATGTCGTCATGTTTTTCGTGCAGCTCACCACGAACGAAACCGGCTGTGGTAATCACATCTGAAAGTGGTTTATACCGGCGGATTCATGACGATCTAAGCTGTCCATCGGCGTTTGCGGCCGCCACCGCAGCCGCCGGACATTCTTTAAGTTCCTATGCAAATTCGTCGGATTAATGACGATCTAAGCTGTCCATCGGCGTTTGCGACCGCCGCGGCTTTGCATTGTCATGCTCCGTTTTTGGAGCATGACAATGCAAAGCAATTGTCATCAAAACTTAGTCATTGATTTGTAGCATCCTTTTTTAGAACACTGACAGTTGGATCTAAGAAACGCACAACACCTAATGGTATGTCCAAATGGAAAGGTGTAAATCCTCTAAGGAGGATGAATGTGCTTAGAAAATTTAAAATGACATTTTTGCACATTATGTAGCATTCAAAAGAAAAGAAAAATGATGGAATCCGATATTCAGCATTTATCTGAACATTGGACAAATAATATGACAAATGCTGATCATCAGTCAGCAAAGTCACATTGATATCTTCTGGATCAAGAAAATATTTAGTTTCAAACTGGTCAGTATTTGTTGAGATGTCTTGCTGCGACTGAAGTGTTGCCACTTTAAACTCAGATCAGGTATGCCAGATAATCGTCCATACTGTTGATATTGTGACCCACAGCCGTACAAATATATACAGCAGATCAATAGTAATGTAGATTAGCATTACTATTATCGTTTAATAGACAAGAATTCATTAAAAATCTTTTCCTGCACTCCTAAAAACGGGGCATTAAACTATCTTTATCCAGAAGAGAGTCTGATTTTGACTTTGAAAATCATAGACATGAAAATTGACCTTTTTAGCTGTTGGCATGATCCTGATCAACATGGCTCATAGTCCTCTCTCCTGTATGGCAGCGCTGCACCAAAGGGCCTGTGGCTGCTGCGTGAGTGACAGTGCTCTACAGCATATCTGATAGCATGTGCTTGTGGTTTGGTTAGTCATAGTTATGTGTCTGTGCACGTGACGTGCGTGAGTTACTCGTTGTTATGTCATGTTCCTCCCACCACCACCATGCGCCTCATCAGTTACGTCACATCACGATAGTAACCTCGGCAGTGGTGATGCATTCTGTTTCACTGGAGCCACCTAAAACACTCAGCAAGGTGCGTGCGTGTGTGTGTGAAGACTCTAATGGAGCTCAAACTCAAGTTATAAAGATATGACAGGAGACAGAGAGGACTCCTGTGCAGTGTGTTTTGTGCTTTAAACTTGTTCACTGTCTCCTGTGAATGTCACAGCAGGGTCATTCCAGGTGAAATGACCAGATATTCCTTGGGGGTGTTGCTGCACCATTTTCAAATTAGTCCTAAATTTGCATGCCATTAGATAGTGACAAAAGTACTTCTATACAAAATTGTAGGCCTGTAGCTCAAATAGTTTCTGAGTTGTGGGGGTCTGAAATTTTCAAAATTTGGGCTATAAAAAGCCTCGCCAGCATTTTTTGCATCTTTAAGTGGTTATTTCTCAGCCTCTAGACATACCAGAGAGCTGTGAGTTGGTAAACAAGGCCTCTGCATGTAGCTAGTGCCCCATAAAAATCCTCAGGTGTTTCCCTACACTCTGCAGGCCATGGGGGCTTGCTAAAAATGCTTAAAATTAAGAGATACCTACTCACGAGTGGGGTTTGGGACTTTAAAAGTACTAGATATACTGCACAGAAGTGTTCTAACACCCCTGGGTTCCATTCTACACAAACTTGTGTGATAACTTAGCAAACTGGAGCTTTCTAGGTACCTCAGTTTGGAAAATATGAGCTCCCAAAGTTGGACGAGATTTTTAATTGGCTATTTTTGGTGGCAAAAATCTCAGTGTGGGACAGGTACCAGAGACCCCAAATTTTTCTACAAGACAGTTCCATCTGTCTTCTATCACTGTACAAAAAAGCAGCAGGGTTATATTTGTAGCTACTGAGATATTTTTACTCAAAATGGCATGGGTAATGTCAAAATCATTTTTTTGCTTTTCAGTACTTTAAATTGGGATACAAGTATTAGTAGTCATTCCAATGGTAGTATTATGCATGTTTTGTTCTTTTTGAAATGTTAGTTGTTAAAGGTGACTACCTTCAAAAAGTGTAATGGTATAACTTAAGTATACCTAAGTTATAACTGAGTAAGAAGGCCACCTCCGCCGCTCACCTCCCTACCGAGGACCAGTGGACACGGCTGGGAGCCAAACCCAGAGCTCTCCGGTGTTCTACCCCAGACCAGACGGCTCCATGGAGGACGGTACATCACCGCGGCAGAACCATGAGACTGTCACCGTCTTGTCCTCCGACGACAGCTCAGGATCTTTGCCTGTCCAACCGGTTCAACATCCTGGACAAAAATGAGTTTCCTCCACTGGATAAAAACGAGCAACGCCCTACCGGACAAAAGGAGTACTCTCCACGGCCAGTAACTCACCGTAGCAGCGGTGGTGCATTGGGCTCCATGGCGGCTCGTCCCTACTTACGAAAACCGGCAGCGCTCACGTTCACCCCACGGCCAAAGTCACCTGCACCAGGCCCACCTGGCCGCCGAGGCCCGGGCTCCAGAAAGTCTCCACCGGGCTGCGGGATGTCTACACGGTCTGCCACAGCGGCTGCCACCAGCGAAGGGTTACACCATATCCATGGTCCCCCGCCACCTCCACCGAATGGCGCCCGGATCTCCCATCGGCCAACTCCCATGACTGTGATCATCGGGGACTCCATCATCAGGCATGTGAGGTCACGGCTATGCCCAACTCTTTGCTTCCCTGGTGCCACAGTAAATGACATCGCTGCCAAAATCCCCGACATCCTGGAGGCACACCCCACAGTCACAACGGTTGTGATTCATGTCGGCACCAATGATGTGGCGAAACAGGAATCGGAAATCCTATAAAAGGATTTTATACGACTCTTTCATAGTCTTTCCCAGAGCAACGTGAAGTCCTTCATGTCTGGTCCTGTGCCGACTCTCGGCCGTGGGATCGGGTGTTTCTCCAGGCTCCTGAGCCTCCACACCTGGCTCTCCACTGCCTGTCGAAATTATGGCATCGCTTTTATTGACAATTTTAATCTTTTATGGGAGGGCAAGGATGCCTTTTACCGGGACGGCGTTCATTTAAATCCCTGGGGTTCATGGCTGCTCTCCTCAAACATTTTCTTCTTTCTCCGACATCACATGGACAATCGATATGCACCTAGTCGACCCGGAACACAATCACCGACGTCATCACCACCTCCTCCTTCTTCTTCACATTCCTGACTACCGTCCACACAAAATCCAGGCTCTGTGCCTACTACTTCCTCTACGGAGTTCTCTAAGGACATTGCCTCCTACAGCGCCCCCCGCTGGTCCCAGCCACCAACAGTCCCTGTTGAAAATCTGTTCTGCTCTCCCATAACTCATACTATATCAATGAATCCCACATCACAGCCTGACTTACTTACCACACCAAAACAAATTGGCCTCTTGTATACACGGTCATGTCCTTACAGGTCTTTCAAGTCAGGTAGAGGGTCGGACCTGCGTCATCTAATAAGAATTAAACCTCAATCAATCCCGGTTTGCCCAAAATCAAAACTGATAAAATTAGCACTTCTCAATATAAGATCCCTCTCTAGTAAGAGCTTCTATATTAATGATTTTATTTCACAGCATAATCTAAGTTTTTTTATTTTTAACTGAGTGCTGGCTTTGATCAACTGCTTCTGCTATATTGTTGGAATCATCTCCCCTAAATTATGACTTTCTTTTCGCCAGTCGTCATGAAAAAAGAGGAGAAGGAGTTGCCAGTGTTTTTTCCAATAATTTCACCTGCCTGAGAAGTAATTTTGGTGACTTTTCTAGTTTTGAATACTAAGCTTTTGTCATTAAGGCTCAGCAGTCTATACTGACCATAACTATATATCGACCGCCTAGACACAACACTAACTTCTTATCTGAGATTTCTGATTTTATGTCCATTGTTCTCACCAGATACGACAGGATAATTGTACTAGGGGATTTTAACTGTCATATTAACGAACCAACTAATCTAAACGCTATGGAATTTTTAGATCTCTTAACTAGCTTTGGTTTTATACAGCATGTCAAAGGGCCCACTCACAATCGTGGAAATACACTTGATCTGGTCTTTACAAAGGGTATTGAAATAGGCGTTTCTAATATTATGCCAGTTCCTGTTTCTGACCATTTCCGTGTATTTTTAGAGATCAGAATGTCAGTATCACCTTCTGTCTGTCAGACTGATGTTAAAAGACGTCTTGACGACGAGGCTGTAACAAGATTTTGTGAGATCATGAACAGTTTTTCTCCATCTAATGCCTGTTCTATTGATGATCTAGTGTCAGACTTTAGTGAATCACTAAGATCCTCCATAGACACTGCTGCCCCTCCAAGAGTTAAAAAGAAACTAAGAACCCAAAAGATACCTTGGAAAACTGACGTTATATGCCAGCTGAAAAGAAACTGTCGCCGAGCTGAAAGGAAATGGAGAAAAAGTAAATTAAATGTGCACTTTGACATCTTTAAATATCATATCGCTGCTTATAATGATGCGGTTAAACGAGCAAGACGAGCTCACTTTTCTAAGATCATTATTGAAAACAAACACAACTCCAAAGTCCTCTTCTCCACAATTAATTCTCTTTTAAATCAAAGGTCGAAGCCCTGCCCGGATGACCAAAACTTAGAAAGTAAATGTGAAGATTTTGCATTATTTTTCTTTTTTTTTTAAATTTTCTTGATTTAGGATCATTACACTTCAATTTATACATCATCAAGAATTTCAATGTTTTATCCTATGATTCTTTTCTATTACATCAATATTACATCATATTGCAATCTTAATTAGAACAGAACATGGGGTGTTGTCAGTTTACAAGAAAGAAAGAAAAAAAAAAAGGACAAGCATACAGGATGTTATATATACCTCTCTCTCTTCCTCTCCTTCTCCCTTCCCTTCCCTTAGACATAGGCCGGGCATTTCGGAGTTATATACATTTTCCATTTGTTCCAAATTTCCTCAAATTTAAAGTCTTGGAGTTTCAAAGAGAAAGTAATTTTCTCCATTCCATAGATTTGGTATGTAATATCATACCATTCTTTAATGGATGGGGTATCCGGCTTAAGCCATTTCCTTGTGATTGCTTTCCTTGCTGCTGCACTCAGTATTCCAAACAGCTTCTTAGTTGCAATGTTTGTGCTCTTTGAGGGCATGAATCCCAAAAAAAGTTTGTCCCAGTTAAAGGGTATTTTTGTTCCGAGTATTGTTTCTAACTCAGAATGAATCTTACACCAGAAGGAGTGAACTTTTGGGCAGTTCCAGAACACGTGATAATGATTAGCATCCTGGGAGCCACAATTTCTCCAGCAGCTAGAGGTGCCTGAGTAGTGGGATGATTGAGCAGGGGTGATAAAATATCTACTAAGACTCTTCCAAGCAAATGTTCTCCAGGAAGGTGAGCTTGAAATTTTCCATTGGAATTCACAGTATTTAGTCCATACTTCCTCTGAAATGCACTTATTACTCTCCCTTTCCCATTTTTGCTTGATGTATTTGCTATCTACTATTTTGATATCCTGGAGTCCCTGATATTAATTTATTATTGCACTAATGAAGACTTTCAGTAGGTCATTTTCAAAAGCAGCTCCACTCTTTATCATGGAACTGTTTATGTAATGTCGTATCTGTAAAAATCTAAAAAAAAAATCATTGTTTTTTAATCCATGTAATTCCTTAAGTGTCTGAAAATCTTTCATTGTACCATGGTTAAAAAAAGTACAGTATGATGAGAGGCCCCGATGCACCCATCCCCTGTAGTTTACGTCCAAATTGCCTGGGGGAAAATCAGTGTCATGAGAGCACCATTTAAGAATCTTTACTTCCTCCGACAGGCCACTTTTTGTAATAACATTCAACCAAACCTTCAGAGATAAATTGATCCAATTATTACCTATTTCCACAAAGTTTTTTATAAGTCTTTTATCTCCTATTCTCGCCTGAATCTGAATTGCCCCAGACAAATTTTCCTCAATTTCTTTCCATCTGGCTTCATAATTAGAGTTACACCAACAATAGAGGATTCTCAGATGGGCTGCTTTATAATAATCCTTAAGGCAGGGGAGTGCAAGTCCACCCCTCTTCTTTGTCAGTTGAAGAGTTTGAAATTTTATCCTAGGTTTTCTTCCATGCCAAATGTATCGTGATTTTAATTTATCCCATTCATTAAATTGTTTGTCACTTATTTCAATTGAAAGGGTCTGAAACAAATACAAAATTCTCGGCAAAATATTCATCTTCACAGACTCAATTCTTGGCTCAAAGCTTAGTATTGGTATCAGATTCCATCTCATTATATCCTGCTTTAATTTTTGAGTCAACTGATTGAAGTTTAAAGCATATAGCTTTGTTAAATCTTTTGGTATGTTTACTCCTAGGTATCTTATGTGTTCTTGGTCCCACTTCAATTGAATTGTAGATTCTATGGTCTGGCTCGGCTTGGGAAACTTAGAACTTGAGTCTTTTCAATATTTAAATTATAGCCTGAGACACGTCCAAAAATCTCCAAAAAGGACAATAATTTCAAAATTGAGCTTTCTGGGTTTGTCAGATAAACTAAAACGTCATCCGCAAATAATGAAATTTTATGTTCTTGGTTGAACATTTTTATACCTTGAATCTTCTTATCTTGCATAATCCCCTGCCTCAAAGCTTCAATAAACATTACAAAAAGCAATGGACTTATTGGGCAGCCCTGTCTAGTCCCTCTCTCTAGGTTAAATGTGTTTGATACTGCACCATTAATTTTTATCTTTGCCCTTGGATTGTCATACAGTGCTTGAATAGTTTTAATAAAGGTCTGGTGGAAGCCAAATTTCTGTAGTACTCTATATAGAAACTCCCAACTGACTCGATCAAAAGCCTTTTCTGCATCAAGACTCAATAATACTGCCTGAATTTTATTTTTAGCTATATGGTCAATCACATGCAATGTTCTGCGAATATTGTCCTGTGTCTGTCTTTGCAGAATGAAACCCGTCTGATCTAGACTTATTATCTGAGGAAGGATATTTTCAACTCTTTTTTGCCAAGATATGGGTAAAGATCTTATAGTCTTGGTTTAATATACTTATCGGCCTATAACTTCCACACTCCAATTTATCTTTTCCCTCTTTTGGTATCAGAGAAATCACGGCCTCCCTCCATGAGGGAGGAGTTATGCCTGTTTTTATCACATGGTTATACACGGTCTTCATATTAGGGATCAAGTGGTCTTTCATTTCCTTGTACCACTCTGATGGGAAACCGTCTGGTCCCGGTGCCTTATTGGGTTTTAAATGTAGTATTGCCTTTCTAATTTCTTCATCTGTAATTTCACTGATTAGAAGTTTGTTTTGTTCATCCTTCACAATGGGTAGTTTTATCAGGTTTATAAAAGCATCCATCTTTAATTTATCTATTTTAGGTTGTGTGTATACATCTTTGAAAAAACATTCAAATGATTGTTGGATATCTTTTGTTTTGTGTTGTATGGAATTTGTTAAAGGATCTCTAATTTGAAATATTGTGTTCTCAGCCTGCTGTTTCTTTAATTTGAAGGCAAGTAGCTTAGACGATTTCCCTCCTGCCTCATAGTATCTTTGTTTAAGAAAGATCATATTCTTTTTAATGTCATTTGAATAGATTTCGTTTATTTCATTTTTTTTCTGTCTATTTCTTTTTTTATTTCCTCGTTTAATGTCTCTTTATGTATGTTCTCTAATTTCTTCAAGTCGGTTTGTAAACTTTCCAATTTCCCTTTTCTCTGTTTTTTTAGATAAGCACAATATCCTATGATTTTCCCCCTGAGCACGGCTTTAGACGCATCCCAAAGGATCGGCGGAGATACCTCCCCATTATCATTATCCTCAAAATAATGTTTAATATCTGTTGTTATTTGCTTCCTTATTTGATTTAGAATTTCAGTATTTAGCCTCCAAACAGGATTTTTCTTTTCGGTGCCTAATCTTAGATCCATAGAAATTGGTGCGTGATCGGATAAGTCCATGCTTCCTATGCAGCAATTTATCACCCTATCTAAATCTCTTTGAAACATAAAAAAATAGTCGATTCTAGAGTATACGGAGTGAGGGTGAGAAAAGAATGTATAATCCCTCTTTGTCGGATTCAAATCTCTCCATATATCTGAGATTCCAAGCTCTCCCATCATTAACTTTACTCTTTTGGCTGTTTTCTTCTCTCCTGAATGATAAGGTTTAGATGTGTCTAGAATTGGATGAAGTCTTACATTGAAATCTCCTCCGCAAATAAGGATGCCCTGTGCCTCTGAGATCAATAGGTTGAGAATACACTCATAGAATTCCCACTCAGATCCTGGAGGGGCATAGATATTCAAAAAAGTTACCAAAACACCCTGAAGGTTTCCCCGAATCAGCACAAACCTCCCATCTGTGTCCCTCTTTTCATATAAACATTCAAAGTGTAGTTTACTTGCAATTAATGTTGCTACCCCTCTTTTAGAGCCCTGACTACATGAGGAGGAGTACTGGTTAAATCTCCATCTTTTGAGTTTTTCGTGCTCAGTTACTGTTAGATGAGTTTCCTGGAGGAGAGCCACATCTATAGCTTCCCTCTTTAGTTTTGCCATTAATTTGCTCCTCTTGATTGGATTCCCCAGTCCATTTACATTATAGGTAGTTACTTTAAGTGATTGGATACTTTGCATTGTAAAAGTATTAAATATATTGAAATGCCCTTCAAGCCGGTGCACAAATTACATCTTACACCCCTGGTGTTACAAAGAACTGTAACAAGAACATGAACAAAAAACAATAACACTTTAACAAGAAAAAGAAACCATTCATCAACACTGACTTCCAAAATTAAGGCCATTCTAATGGCCTTGTGCCTCAGTTGGAACTTGAGTGCAGAGGGAAAATCTCTCGCCTCTAGTGTTGGGAGAGAGCCCTCTTCAGCGTTATAGCTGATACGCGGGTCTATAGTGTTCACTGTCCAGTAATAGCTGTCCCGATACAGTATGGGTCTTTAATTTGCCCTAAAAACTATTTCACTAACACATTAACAGTAACATTGAGAAGAAAAGAAAAAAAGTTGTTAACATATTCAATCACGTACCCCCGTTGTCTCAATAGTTCTCTCTGTCAAGTAGCAATGGCATTTATCCGTCATTCTGACGGCGAAAAACCTGAAGCCGCTCCTTAAAACCCTGTCGGGGGCCTGCGATCTCCCAGTCCCCTCGCCTTCTGTTAGGATGCCATCTCAGCCGATTAATCTGATCCAGGAGAGACGTCAGTCTTTTCATCACCGCCACTGGTATCCCCCTCTTTGCCATGTCCGCCGTTGCGTCTTCAGCCGAGTTGTAGGTCACCGTACCATCCTCGTAGTGCACTCTTAGCCTGGCCGGGAAGGGGGTCTGGAATCGGATGTTTTTTTCTTTCAGCGCCGCTTTAGCTTCTGCATACGCTCTTCTTTTCCTCAGCAGCTCCGATGCGTAGTCGTGGTCCAGATGGATCCGTTTCCCTTGAAAATCAAAACCTTTTTTCTGCCATGCTTGTTTAATGACCTCCTCTTTCTTACTATAACTTGAGAACTTGACCACCAGTGATCTCGGTGGAGCTCCGTCCGGAGGCCTGGTGGCGAACGCCCGGTGTGCTCTCTCGATATTTAGCACTGTGGATGGAGGGAGCTCCAGACCCTTCATTAACAAATCCTCCACAAAAGTTATCATCGACGCTGCGCCTTCTTCTGCTCCTTCTTTAACTCCATGAATCCTCACATTCTCGCGTCGCGAGCGTCCCTCCAGATCCGTCAATTTGGCCTCCGTTTGAACGTGAAGCTTCACGAGCTCCGCTAATACTTCCTCTGTGGACTGGATACGGGTCTCGGCGGTGTCAATTCGCTCCTCTGCTTCCTCCATTCTTTTGTCGATTGCCTTCAAATCCTCTCTTATGCCGTTAAGTTGTTGACAAAAGTCCCGTCTAAATTCCCGAAGCTCTGTCAAGATTAAGCCCAGGCTTACTTCTCGACTCGGCGCAGCGGCGGTGTCCACCTGCGGCTCTTCCTCCATGTTGCTAGCGCTGCTCGCTTGTGACAGTTCGTCCTCCTCTTCTTCATCTTGTTTATTCTTTTGTGATTGTCTTTTCTTCGTTTTTTGGGGCATGTTCGTTTTCGTGTTGTGTCTCGTTTGGTTTTAGCTGTCTTTGAAAAAAATTCGAGTTACATATTAACACCTTTAATACCCACTGTCCGGGAGCTATCGGTTTATGCTGCCATCGTGTACCTCACCAGACCGGAAACCCCTTTGCATTATTTTTCAAAGGAAAAATCGACCGCATCAGGTCAAGTATTCTATCCACAGACACATCGGCAATTGGCGACCTACCAGTTAGTGAGCCTCCATCTATGGCATCTTTTAATCTAATGAGTGAGAGCGATATCAGTGCAACTCTGACAAAAATGAAGTCCTCTACCTGCTCACTTGACCCTATTCCAACTCAACTTTTTAAATCTAGTTTCTCATGTCTTTCCAATTTCACTTCAAAAATCATAAACACCTCCTTACAGTCCGGTACTTTCCCTGCTGCTTTCAAAGTACCCATGGTGAAACCTTTACTCAAGAAACCCGACCTGATGATCTAGCTAATTACAGGCCTATCTCAAATCTTCCTTTTATTGGAAAACTTTTAGAGAAAATTGTTTTTAATCAACTTTTTAGCCATCTTAACAGTAATAATCTACAGGATAAGTTTCAGTCTGGATACTGCGCAAACCACAGTACAGAAACCGCCTTATTAAAGGTAGTGAATGACCTTAGGATTGCAGCTGACTCAAACAATGTTGCTGTTTTGTTTTTGCTTGATTTGAGTGCTGCATTTGACACCGTCGACCATTCAATTTTAATTGAACGACTGGAGAAATGGTTGGGTCTTTCCGAGACTGTGCTTGACTGATTTCGTTCTTCAAACAGGAAATTCTTTGTTAACATTGGTAACTCAGTATCAAAGGCTTTTGATGTAGACTATGGTGTACCTCAGGGGAGCATCCTTGGTCCAATCCTCTTTTCAATATATATGCTTCCTCTAGGAAATATCATCAGCAGACACAATGTACACTATCATTGTTATGCTGATGATATGCAGTTATACATCGCCGCTTCATCAGGAGACCCAAATGCCCTAAAAGGTCTTTTGGCGTGTCTTACAGACATTAACATCTGGATGAACAAAAACTTTTTAAAACTAAATGAGCAGAAAACTGAGATTTTACTTGTTGGTCCTCCTGAAGAAAAGAAAAAAATTAAATCAATGTTTGGCAGTCTGTCCCAACAGATTAGACCTCAAGTAACAAGCCTAGGTGTGATTTTAGATTCTGATTTTAGTTTTACTTGCCATTTTAACAGAGTTGCCAAAACATAATTTTTTCATCTCAGAAACATTGCCAAAATCAGACCTTTTTAAATCAACAAGATGCTGAAACACTTGTTCATGCTTTTATCACAAGTCGTTTGGACTATTGTAACTCCCTTTTAACAAGTCTTCCGAAAAAAACACTTAAAAAACTACAAATTATTCGGAATGCGGCTGCCAGGATTTTAACAAACACAAGGAAGAGAGAGCACATCAGTCCTCAACTCAAATCACTGTACTGGTTACCTGTTTCTTTTAGGATTGATTTTAAGGTTCTTTTAGTTGTCTACAAAGCTTTTAATAATTTATCGCCTGTTTATATCAGTGACTGCCTTTCTTCTTATGTCCCAACCAGACCTCTCAGATCTTTTACTGCCTGTCTTTTAGCTGTCCCCAAGGTGTCCCACAAAAGAATGGGTGAAGCTGCTTTTTCTTTTTATGGCCCTAAATTATGGAACACTCTCCCTCCAGAGCTGAGAATGGCAGAATCCTTGGCTATTTTTAAAAAGAAACTGAAAACCTATTTCTTTAATTTGGCTTTTTATTCTGATTGATTTTATTGTCACGGCTATTGTTTTGTTTTAGCATTTTTCTTGTTTTGTTTTTATTGTTGTATTCCTTGTTTTACTCTGTTTTTTTTAACTGTTATATTTTATATCACTTTGTTCAAGCACTTTGGGCTGCATTTTGTGCATGAAAGGTGCTCTATAAATAAAGTTTATTATTATTAAATAAAGTTTACTATTATTAATTTAAGAATACATATCTGCTGTGTGTCTACATTTTCTGCTCCAAGCAGAATCCAAAAATTGGATTTAAAAGTTACATGTAAAGATTAAATGAAATAAAAAACTTTTTATCAAGCAATTAATTGAAGCCTATGGTAAATTAATTCCTTTTTGAACCGTCTTATTGAATTGTTTGGGCATTTTAACATTCCTTACTGGAATAGTGGTAAATTTGAATTCTTTGAACCTTCACATAATTCACATTCGGTTCTATATTGTCTGAAATTTGCAATGCTGCCTTCCTGGCGGCATCTTCCTTGCAATTCTTATACCTACTGAGATTTACTTGTTTAAATAAAGCTTAAATAAAAATAAAGCCTTTTTCACACTGTTTTTGGGAGAACTCCCTTAATTTGACTTCCAGATGACTGAACCTTTCACTGCATGTTATTACTGTCTCTTCCTACTGTCTGTCTCCTTTGTGCACTGACAAAAAACTAAACATTCAAGTTGTTCACATTGCGTCTTACCACACGCATGCTGCAGCATAGATTCGAAGCTAAAATTATATTGTAATTTGTAATTAAATTACTCGCAAAACCAGGGAAACCCCATAATAAATATAAGAAAATGAGGCCAATAAGCTTGTTGAGTTCTAATGCTAATATTTATGCATCACGATAATTAGCTGACATGATGATAATTTGGTGATGCAGCCTATGTGCATATTTCGTGATATTTCAGGTTTTGTGTAACTGACGGGAGTCGTATTTTACAGTTAAATGTATTCCCTCACGGAGTTTTGTAGCATCACATTATGTCACTTTTACGAAATACACAGATGACACTGCAATGCAACATTTACCTCTTGCTGATGCAGCAGTGCTAACAAACGAAGACGCTTTCGTCTTCTGGAAGCAGCAGCGATCCTTGTTAGTTGCAACCTGTGCCACAGCGCTACAGCCATGCACAGCAGGCATCTTTGTGTTACCATGGCGATGACGTCTTCCGTTTTCCGGTGAGGCGACAGGGCGTCCCATTCCTGACGATCGTATTTATACAACCCGGTCTCACGGGGATTCGTGAAACTGTCACGTAAGTTTTAGTTTCGGTTTCGTGCGCACCAACACGATTTCATCATGTTTTTCGTGCCGCTCACCACGAAATGTTTTTCGCTGTGGTAATCACATCTGAAAGTGGTTTATACCGGCGGATTCATGACGATCTAAGCTGTCCATCGGCGTATACTGCTTGTGTGATTGCGTTTGCGGCCGCCGGCCGCCGGACATTCTTGAAATTCCTATGCAAATTGGTAAGTGTACCACCGGCTTATGGTTAGGTTATGGTTATGGTTATGGTTAGGGTTATGTTTAGGAACGATGTCATGCAAAATATAGCGTTGGATTCGCCACGGTTTTACATTAAAAATATAATATACACATTCTTTTGAAATACGTTCTGAGTGGCACGAAAAGTCCGCCGTTTAAAATACATTGGTGCGCATTTCGTGGTGAGCGGCACGAAAAACATGACAAAATCGTGTTGGTGCGCACGAAACCGAAACTAAAACTTACGTGACAGTTTCACGAATCCTCGTGAGATCGGGCTGATTTATACCCTCCCCCTTCAATTGAAGTGCACTCCACAGCTGCGAGTGTGACTCCTTTTGGAGTGACACTTGGTAGTGGAGGGGGAGTGTGTAGGGGGCGGTTTGGAAAAGGCCCACAGAGTCCTTGTCACAAAATGGGATAACTGTTTTTCACACCAGGGCTGCACAGTAAAGTAGTGGTTAGCACTTTCGCCTTGAAGCAAGAAGATCCCTGGTTCAAATCGCGGCCTGGGCCTGGGATCTTTCTGCATGGAGTTTGCATGTTCTCTGTGTGCATGCGTGAGTTTTCTCCGGGTACTCCCACAGTCCAAAAATATGCTGAGGTTAATTGATTATTCTAAATTGCCCGTAGGTGTGAATGTGAGTGTGATTGTTTGTCTGTATATGTAGCCCTGCGACAGACTGGCGACCTGTCCAGGGTGTCCCCTGCCTTCGCCCGAGTCATCTGAGATATGCTCCAGCACCCCCCGCGACCCTAGTGAGGATAAAGCGGTGTATAGAGAATAGATGGATGTTTTTCACACCAGGAACAGCTGATGCTGCACATAAAATGTGGGTCTCTGAAAAACTCAAAAAGATCCAAGATCTGTATCTATAAAACTCTGATATTATGTCTTTTGAACATAGACTGTATATAAAGATGGACGTAGCATCTGGCTCCAAAAATGAAGCCCACCCGGAAGTGTCAAAAACTGGCAATATCACGCCATCCGCTAGGGTTGGCTCCAAAAAGCTTTTGCTCTATAGACCCCAATTCATCACCGGAAAAATAAAAATTTGATAAACTGATTTTCTACAGCTCAGGATTTTTTTCCCGTTAGTTTTCATGGTCAAAATGAGAGATCAGGTGGCCGATCTTAAAATAAATCAATACTGAATTTTAAATAAATTGTTAAAGTTGGCGGAGCCAGGGGGCGTGGCTATACTTGATAGACAGTCTTGTCTGGAACGATTGACCCTAAACACGAACACAGAGGATTTATACAAAGTGATCAGTAGGAGTCAAATTCAGAACTCAAAGGAAGGTCAGTCAGTCAGTCAGTCTTTGGTGTCTTCGGAATAATATCAGTAGATTTCCTTTGAGTGCAAAAACAACTTAACCCAACACAGTCCACCAACCTGAGGCAGAGAGAGATCATTTTCATGAACGGTTGAGAAACGTCCATCATTGCATCTTCAATATATCCCATCCAGGGCTGCAGGGTGGTGGAGCCCATCCCTGCATGCACTGGGCAAGAATAAGAGAAACACCTCGGACAGGTCGGGGCTTTTTTCATTAAAAAAAACAAAAAACAACTAAATTCTATAAAAGCTGAGCGACGAAGCCAATTTTAGGGCGAGGCTTTCAGCAGTCTGGCTTCAGTCTGGCCTGCCCATAGACTGGTCCTGCCCCTAGTTGCTCTCCGGTCCAGCCTGTTTGATGACGCTTTTTACGTCACTGACTCCAAAAAATCCAAAACGGCGACCAGGAAGTAGCAAAATCCGGGCTTCATTTTCTCGGCGTTGAAACCAATTGGTGACGTCACGGTTACTTCACGCCTGCTTTTGAACAACTGAAGCATAATTTTAATCTGAACAGAAAACACTTTTTCAAATTCCTACAACTTAGAAGCTTTGTAAAAGCACATCAAAACAATCCATTTTCTAAACCCCCACAGTATTTTTTTTTGAAAAACTGATAAAAGGGCAGTTTAAATAAGGGCATCATATCTGAATTCTATAACATTCTTACATCTTGTTCATCTGGGAACTCACACTATGTTTGGAATGAATATCTGGAAACTGAAATTTCAGCAAAGGAGTGGAATTACGCCTGTGCTGCAACTAATACACAACAAACACACAATTCATTATACACACGTGGACAAAATTGTTGGTACCCCTCAGTTAAAGAAGGAAAAACCCACAATTCTCACTGAAATCACTTGAAACTCACAAAAGTAACAATAAATAAAAATGTATTGAAAATTAAATAATCAAAAACAGCCATTACTTTTGAATTGTTGATTAACATAATTATTTAAAAAAACAAACTAATGAAACAGGCCTGGACAAAAATGATGGTACCTCTATAAAAGATTGAAAACTATTTGACCAGAGTGACATGATTAACTCAGGTGTGTCATTTAATTGACATCACAGGTGTTTCCAAACTCATAATCAGTCAGTCTGCCTATTTAAAGGGAGACAAGTAGTCACCCTGCTGTTTGGTGAAAAGGTGTGTACCACACTGAACATGGACAACAGAAAGCGAAGGAGAGAATTGTCCCAGGACATCCGAAAAAAAAATTATAGACAAACATCTTAAAGGTAAAGGCTATAAGACCATCTCTAAACAGCTTGAAGTTCCTGTGACAACAGTGGCTCATATTATTCAGAAGTTCAAGACCCACGGGACAGTCGCCAACCTCCCTGGACGTGGCCGCAAGAGGAAAATTGATGACAAATTGAAGAGACGGATCGTTGGAATTGTATCCAAAGAGCCCAGAGCAACCTCCAAAGAAATTACAGGTGAACTCCAAGGCCAAGGTACATCAGTGTCAGATCGCACCATTCGTCGTTGTTTGAGCCAAAGTGGACTTCATGGGAGACGACCAAGGAGGACACCACTGCTGAAAAAAACTCATAAAAAAGCGAGACTGGAATTTGCAAAAATGCATGTTGACAAGCCACAAAGCTTCTGGGAGAATGTCCTTTGGACAGATGAGACCAAACTGGAGCTTTTTGGTAAGGCACATCAACTCTATGTTCATAGACTCAAAAACCAAGCATACGAAGAAAAGAACACTGTCCCTACGGTGAAACATGGAGGAGGCTCAGTAATGTTTTGGGGCTGCTTTGCTGCATCTGGCACAGGGTGTCTTGAAAGTGTGCAAGGTACGATGAAATCTGAAGACTATCAAGGCATTCTGGAGAGAAATGTGCTGCCTAGTGTCAGAAAGCTTGGTCTCAGTCGCAGGTCATGGGTCTTCCAACAGGACAACGATCCAAAACACACAGCCAAAAACACCCAAGAATGGCGGAGAGAAAAGCGTTGGACTATTCTAAAGTGGCCTTCTATGAGCCCAGATCTGAATCCCATTGAACATATGTGGAAGGAGCTGAAACATGCCATTTGGAGAAGACACCCATCAAACCTGAGACAACTGGAGCTGTTTGCTCATGAGGAGTGGGCCAAAATACCTGTTGACAGCTGCAGAACGCTCATTGCCTCAAAAGGTTGTGCAACAAAATATTAAGTTATGGGTACCATCATTTTTGTCCAGCCGTATTTCATTAGTTTGTTTTTTTAAATAACTATGTTAATCAACAATTCAAAAGTGATGGCTGATTTTGATTATTTAATTTTCAATAAATTTTTATTTATTGTTACTTTTGTGAGTTTCAAGTGATTTCAGTGAGAATTGTGGGTTTTTCCTTCTTTAACTGAGGGGTACCAACAATTTTGTCCACGTGTGTAACTGGCTAATGTAAACATACAGAATTCCTGCATAGCTAAATCAGTTCAATAATAGTACACCAGATATATGTACTAAGTGCACAGAGGTTAAAGAAACACAGTTTCACTTTGTCTTGCAGAGCAGAAAATTTTTAATTAGTGGTGGGACACAATTAAAAATATTAATCTAATTAATTACAGGCTTTATGAATTAATTGTGATTAATCACATTTTTATCAAAAAGCAATATTTGACACAATAGGTAATTCAATTCAATTGTATTTATTTTTTAGCTAAAGTTTGCTCTGGTGCTCTCAGTAGCATGTTTTGCATTGAGGTGATACTGTCAGCAACTAATTGAAGATCTGCAGCGGTAAATAAACTCCTTGTTGCACAATTTGCACACAGTCACGCTTTTATCCAAGCTGCCATCAGAAAGTTTTATAAAAGAAAACTTTCTGCCCAGCAAGCTCAATGCGGTCTCATCTTCCATCACTTTTCACCAAACTTTCTTGCACACTGACATCACTCAGTGTGTCTTGTTTATCCTCTTCACAGCCAGCAAACAAACTTTGGGTGAATTACCCCCAACTACCGGGCTGGAGTGTTTATCAGTGTTGCCTGTGTGCCAGAAATTAGGGAACTTAGGGTGCAATTAAATACGTCATTTTTAACGCATTATTTTTGCTGTAATTAATTACTCAAAATTAATGCGTTAAAGTTCCAGCCCTAATTTAAACATTTTGTGAACAGGTTAGGGCTACCGTACATGTGAGAAGATTATTTCAAAAATAATTTAATTGGACCCTAAATTGTTTCTAGTTGGTTTGCAGCCAAAAGAATCTAACTATTTTAAAGATGAACAAATACTAATGATCCTCAACTTTTTAAAGGCTAAAAAGTTGAAAGCTCCATTCTGAAAAAAAAAAAAAACCTCACAGACCAACTATTGCACACTGGGTAAGACAGATGATGTCAAACCTTCGTCTAGAGAGAAGAATTATACACTGAAAGACAAAGAAATCAATATTAGGAAGTTTGGGGACCCTTTTTGAGACATGTAAGAGACAAGGATTTGACCACCTCATTAGAATCACTAAGACATGCTACAAAATAATGAAAAATTTAGGTGTGAAACCAATTGATGTAATCAGTGATATTGACACCCCAGTGTTTCTTTCTTCAATGGAGGATGAAACAACTGCTGCAAGTACAGTGAATAACTGCACTTGTATTTCCAAATTTTCACCTTGTTACATTTGAAGTTAGATGTTGTCAAGCTTAATATGTCCACCCTGTCAGAATCAAAAATAATTAATAGAACAACTTTTCAGAAATTCAATACATATTTGAAGAACAGCATGTAGTCCACTTCAGTAATCAGTCACTTTGCTAGCTGATGGTCCACCATGTTCTTCTTAGATGCTAACTTTAGTCAGAAATGTCCAACACGTCATTGTCCACCCTCTCACCAAGCCGACATGACAAGGTGGACAGATAGTATAGCTGGCAACGAAGCTATCCTAGTGTCATCATGGATGTGGAAGGACACAGTGTCAAGGTCAAGTGTATGCACCGAAATAGCGGAAACAAGTACTTGTGGCCAGGTCCATGTGAGGACATTGCTCGGTACTGTGATGGGCAGATACTCTGGCTGATGCTGGAACCACAAACACTGAACAGATTGGACAGATGGAGGCTTCTATTTGGAAGTTTGTGGAAGACCAGTTTGACTCCATTGGTCTGTCTGGACAGAAGACCATGAGGATATGGGCTCACTTGTCACTTGATCTTCGTGATGAGATTCATGGTCTTGATCATTAATTCAAGTCATTGCTTGATGCTCATTCTTAGTTTAGTTTTGATAAAAACTAAACATGAAACAGTGTGTTTTAGCGCATGACTTCATTTGTGATTGACCAGTCATTAGTGTTCTGCTGTTGGACACTAATGAGCTCTGTCAATTCTGTTTTCGGCAATGTTTTGAAGATATTTCCGTAGTGGTGCAAAAAGCTTATGAATGTTCCTAATTTTGTTTTGTAATGTCCATCTTTATTCAAACAGTGGTTAATAAATCTACTAATGTCAACACTTTTTTGTCCACCCTGTCATTTCTCTGTTTGATGAAAATAAACAAGTTATTGTAACAAGCTTGTAAAACCTTTTCACATCTTCCTTATAAACCCATCACTGCCAAATAAAATGTTTGAAAGATAGGTCAGGTCGCTGTTTTTAGAGATTTCATTTAGAAAAGAAAATGCAGTTATCACAGATTCTTTTAAGACACACACTATTTGCAGTAATTTCATTATTTTTGAAATACTTTGTCATCTGAAATGTATTTTTGAGCAACGGAACAAAGGAATTTTCTGAAAATGTACATTTTAGAATGTCGATGTTCTAAAAATATGTTTATTCTCTTTTGACTTGGTCCTTGACAGAGTGGATATGTTGTCTGATTTGCTCATAGTCCAGAAGCCCAGATGGCCTACAACCCCCCCCCCCCCCCCCCCAATAACAAAATCCCACCCAACTTTTTTTTAACCTTTATGATGTCCTAAATGACACTTTCAGTGGTAACAGTAAAATAACTCATTCCCACTATAATTTTTTACACTATTTTTACTTTACCCCAAAATGCGATTTTTTTCCACTCATTTTTCAGTTCTATTTTACTGAAAATTGACATGGCTATTGTAGCCATTTCACTCATGGTAATCACAACATATTATATATCATATAACAGCTTGGTATCTCTAGTTTACAAATATAACATACATACATGAGGGTCCATCATGGGTAAAACCAGCAAATTTCACAAATTTTCAGAATTTATCCCAGGAGTGGCAGATGCAATGTGTATAGCAACATAAATAACCTTTGTTTCCGTATTAACATTTTTTGACTGTATCACATTTTTTGCTAAGTTATATTTCAACTTTACATTTCAGCTTTTGTTTTAAACCCAAATTTGAATGTATTGTTCATTAGTGCTAACAACACCTAATCTGGTATTTACACATGTAGCAATAATATAGTTCTGTGTTAACATTTCTCTTTAATATCTTTTCAGACACCAATAGAGCTTTGTTGGCTGTTCTGCTGATAGTAGAGCAGATAACTGCAAATTTCAGGAGACTCATTCCTTTCCTTGAACAACCACCAAAATAAGCAGAATCAGCATTATAAGTACGCATGCGCGGTGCTGGGTCAATAAGTTCCGGGTCAGAGTTCAAAGCTACCCACTCTCCCTCCAGGAAGACTGACCAAACCTCATTACTGGAAGAAAGTTGGGACGTTTGTATTTCCATGTGTTTTCATCCACAGAAAGATGGATCTCCCTGCTGAACCTGCACCTGGAGGAACCTTTTCTGTTTGAAAGATAATGACTCTCTTCCTGCTTCTTCTGCCTTCCTTCACTCTCTGGGGAGCCTATGCTGCACAGGGTCTACCATTATTTTCTTCTAAAGCGTGTTATTTTTTTTCTCCATCTTCTGAAGTCTTCGTTTCAAAGTGTTAACTATTTATCTCTTAATTTTTGTAACCTTAATTTAGACATTTTTGCTCAATTTTAAGCCGAATTTTATTCATTTTAATCCGAAAAACTGATTAAGAACCACTTTACCTTATTTCAAATTTTTCGGCTTTCATCAACATCCGTTTTTGGTTTTTATTTTGGCTCAAGCCTGAGAGCCATCATTTTAAATCAAGTGACTCTTCATCAACTGGGCTCCATTCAGCTGTGAACACCGGAGATCTGCTGGATCAGATCTCTCTTTCAACTGAACCGATCCACCAAGGGCAGGACATCCAAGCGTCGCCATAACAATGACACACCGCTACGAACCAGGAAGTCCAGGTGCGTTGTAAAGCGTCACCGGCCGCAAAGTCCAAGCCAGGAGGAGACTCCGACAGACGGTTCTGACCGTAAGACCAGCTGAGATTGCTTTGCCTGATCTGGTTGATGTGACTAACCACTTGATTAATTAATTAATTTAATCCGTTTATTCTTTTATGAATCACTTTTAGTCCAAATTACCGTTTATCCAGTCCGGTCGTCCGCTATCTGGCTTCTCTCACCATATTCCAAGCTTAATATGCTAATTTCAACACACACACACACAAATCTCACTCCACACGCACACACGTTCCACAGACACATGCACGCACACATGCACACACACACACACACACTTAGTCACGCATGCACATACACACCCATATGCACTGTATATAGTATTTCACTGCTGTTATTCCATAGAATATTAATTAAATGCTTCATTTTAGACCAAATTAAAGCCTTGTGTGTTTCATTGTGAAGAACGTGGGTCCCTTTAACCGAGGATTCTAGCCTTAAAGATATGAGATTGATCAACTGAATTTCTACAGGAATCTGATTGTGATCCTGCCTAAATTAATTAATTTTTCCTTGCAATTAAAGTGAGGTGGTGCCCCCTTTTTATATAAAACGAGTGCAAATTACGTAGTACCCCTACAAAGCGTTGCTGTCATAGTGGAACAACTGACTATACATTGCTTAGGGTGAATTTAGGTAACATGCCAGGTTTGCACTGTTCAGTGTGTGGCTGTACCAACGGCACACGTGGCCTAAACAAGTGGATGGAGGAATATTGCCTTATTCACGAGTGCAATAAGGGAACTTCACGCTGTACATGCGACCCGCCATACGGACTCATCCCATTTCCAACTGAAAGAAAAGATCCAGAAAGTCGTGCTGAATAGATTAAATTGGTAAGTTTCACATAAGATCATATCTTTTTCTAACTAGTAATGCTATTTTTAACCAGTATGTACATTTGATTCTATGCTTGTAATAGTAATAAGTCTGTGTGTTCAGGACCCAAATAGGGCTAAAATGCACTAGCCTGTATGTCAAATACCATCACTTTGATTTTACTATTTGAAACTCACTGAATTTAAAGTTGTTTTTGTTTATTTGTTTTATTTAACTTATACATTATATTTTAACGGGCATCTGGTTTAAAACAAATATTTTATCATCTATAACGGATGTAACTTGTCATGCATACACACAGCCTAATTTTTATTGGGTTTATACCTTTTCACTATTTCTAACGTTTTAAGTTTTAAATACAAAAATGGCATTTATTCCAGATGAACAGGAAGAACATAAAAATGGGTAAAAACTGGACACCAGTCAAGAACAGCCGAGTCTGCTCTATGCATTTTGTTGATGGTGCACCTTCCACCTCCTTTCCAAACCCTACATTGAATTGAGGTAATGTGGTTAGGGTTAGATAAATGTTAAATGTTCGTATTCACGTAGAACGTGCCATCAACAGGCTAAAATGGTTTCAAATTTTCAGCACAACACTGCCAGTAGCAATGGCTCACTTGTTTGATGATATCTTGATCATTTTTGCAGCACTTTGTAATTTGTTGCCACCTCTAATAGTGTAACTCTTAATGTAACATGATTGCGAATTTGAAAATATCGACAAAATCTTAACAGTAGAGACATCATTTACACACTTTAAGTCGATGTTTTTTTTCCCTTTTTTACATTTTTCTAATCACTGTCACAAGCTCATTGTCAATACTTGTGAATATTTAGAGATTTATTTGGAGTCTGTCATTTTCACATTGTGGAGTTCCTTACACACAAGGCCCACAAAATGAACATTATTTCCAGTTCCGTACTCCGTCACATGAATTTGTATTTATACTCTTAGGTTTTTATTTTATTTTTTTGTCCAAATTTGTCAGTGAAAAGACAACAGAGTAATTGATAATGAATTAGCGAAACATCCTTTATTACTTCATGAAGTTATCCCACAAAAAGCTAAAAATTTCCAAATATATGCTAGTTGTATATAATTGATTAAATTCAATCTTTTATTTAATTTTGCTATAAACTTAATGTTACCTTTTAGGTAACTGGAAAGATTACATTTTCTTGACCTTGTGTGAAAACACTGAATTAAATGTGCAAATAAATGTATTTCTCCAGAATTTCTATTCTACTCAACTGTTTTAACAAGTGCATCACAGACATAGGTTTTGAAGAACTTTGTAGCTGATGTTATTAACTCCACCCAATGAGTCTCATCAAACAGGATTCATTCTACAAAGTAGTCTGACTTGGTATACACAAAAAAAATCACACCAAAGTCGTTTTGAAACTCCCATTTGATACTGCACCTGGGAATAATATTCATGCATACGCTTAAGATGTGTCTTTCCATTAACAATCTCCAAATAAGTCACATTCTTCACATTTGCAGGCTGATTGGTAGCAGAGAAAGGACACTTCACTTCTAGACATCCTTCCTCGCAGCAGGAACATGATACTAAACGATCTGGGGAGGCAGCTGCAAATATATTGTCTTGCATCACAAATAAGCCACACTGCATGACTTTAAGATTTGAGTGGGATGTTTTTTGTGATGACATATAAGTTAGACCCTCCAGAAAAACGCGGGCAAAAATCCTTGATTATGTGGGCTAAAATCCTTGATTATGTGGGCTAAAATACTTGGTTATGCAAATAAATATGCGGGGTTTTTATGTCGTTTTATGCGGGGAAATTGCGGAAAGTTGCAAAGTATGCGAATAGTTGTGAAATATGCAAAAATATGCGCGATTCACCTGCCGTCTGGCCGCGGAGGGATGTGTCCTCTAATCAGACACTGGGACTGCTGCGGGGTTACTGGACTGACAGCCTGTGCTTTGGGAGGGGGAGAAGCTCACAGCAGCACCTGCTGCTTGTGACAGTAACTGCAGAATGATCCGAGTTTTCCTGTCAGTCTCCAAAACAGCAGAAAAAGTCGCTAGATTTGTGGCTAGTCGCTTTTGACCAAAAAAAGTCGCTAGGACGCTTTGGGAAGTCGCTAGATTTCGCGAGAAAGTCGCTAAGTTGGCAACACTGGCACCGCGCTCCGCATCAGCTTGTGCTTCTAGTGTCTATGTGAATGCGCAAACTGATGACGTCAGGCCGGGCGTCACATAAAAACTCACTCACAACTCCATTTGTATTGGTTATAGTTTTCTCATTTTATGCGGAAGTTGTGAAATCAAGCAGGACCCGCATATTTCTCTTTTTTTTCGTGGAAATGTGAGATTCTTGCAGGAATTATGCACTGTTTTGCGGGGATTATGCGGCCTTTTGGGAAATAATTGACCCCCGCATAATCAGCGGCATTTTGGTGATTAATGCGGGAATTCATGTGATCGCATAATCGCGTTTTTCTGGAGGGTCTAATAAATTGACACAGCAAATGGCTCATTCACCCTTCCATACTTGAGTGCTGGTATGTTCAGGTTTACAAAGGTTTTTCCTGTTATTAAAGATACCAGAGAATCACAACTCGTTTTTTTCATCACCCTGAGTTTTCATTGTGTTCCACACATGATGCGCTTTTGATGATGTTATTCGGCCATTTCTATGTTGTTTCCACAGTTCTGATACAGCCTGTTCCCTTGTTGCTGCCTCGAGCCTTGATACCTCCTCGGCGGAATAGTGTGGTAGGCTGTTCCATAACTCCCCGGCTGTCGTGTATGCTTCTACAACTTCAGTTAGAGTAGGTGGGGGGGGGTTAACTGAACTGATGTGCATTTCACTGAAGCCAACATTTATGTCATCATCAACTTTATATGTGGGTTGGGCATCAGGAAGGGCATACTGAAAGGCCACAGCAGAGGGGCATGAGGCATGAGGACTGCAGCAAATTCATCTAATGACATTGCAGGTTCTTGGCCTCTGCTGCGGTTGACTGAGAATAGTTTGCGGACAGCATACCCCTGCTTCACATCTCGCCTTTTGGGTGTTTAATGTGGTTTTGCAAAAACCATGTCCTCGAGCTTTATTGGTTCCATGGTCTTCAGCACAGGTGTGAGCCACTGATTTTCCATGGAAAATCAGTGGCTCACACCTGTGCCTTCTTGTGTGCACTGGTTAATCCGTGCTGCCAGGCATAGTCCACTTTAAACAGCAATGCAACGACATGGTTGCATGTTGAACCAAGTCTGAAAAAGAAATGAGAAGTAAAGCCTTAATCCAACAAAAACATTCTAAACAATATAATATTTTGTAGGCCTACATTTTCTTCAATTAAACTGGATAAAAAATATATACTGATAAACACACACAACACAACTTCAGCCTACCCAGCAAAGCAAGTGCAGTAAGCACTGTATATGGTACCAGTTGCTTTGCCAAAACACACCCATATGTTGTGTGGAACACTGTTAACTCTTTGTGGTGGCGTGCAGTCACATTTCAAGTAGCATATCTTGGAATCTTTTGAAACTTCATTGTAGAAAACTTCCTTCACCCAAGCATTTTGTGAAGCAAAATAGCTAAATGCTTTGCCTGGAAAAGAAAATGAGCAATTTTAGTAAAATTAAAGCTAGCAAGTCCAACCCTGTATATTTTTAAGATAAGACTTTATTTATCTCACAGTGGAGAAATTCACTCTTACAACTCTTGGACAATCAGTGCAGATAGTAGGAAAAGTGTGCAATTTTTTTTAGAAAAGGTGCAATTAAGTAATAATAGAATAAGAATAGAAAATATCTTATATACACGAATAATAACTATGGAAAAGTTATTTTAAAATATATCAATAATTAGAATAGGGCGCAGATAGAATGTCAAAAAATGTATTTGTAGATTGCACTGCTACATCTGTATGATAATGACTAACATGGTAATAAAGTTAAATGGATATCATAAAGGTCACATGTAATAATTAATAATCTTAATACAACATATTGAAAATAAGTTCTGTAATAAGCTAGTGTGATTGAAAAAATAAACATAACATCAGAACTTGGACACATTTACTATTAAAGGCCTAATATATTACTAATTAGACTATATTATTATATATAGACTAGATTTTAGAAGCTGTTTACTTATCATGTTGATGGACAAATTACGTTACCTTCTTTGTAGTCGTTAGCAAGTCTTGTCAGCAAGTTTTGCTCATCCTTGCAAATAAGATACTTATTGATATTGATGTACATGCGGGGGGGGGGGGGGGGGGGCATTTATTTGCTGCTGTTGACTCATTTTCCCAATCTTCTCTCAGCTCTAAGGGATTTGGAATTGTCATCTGACAGCCGGCAATATTGATCCGAAGCACAGACTTGTAGTCAACGTTGACAGCCTCCCATTCCTGCTCTTTTGTTAAAAGTATTAGGGCAACTGGCATTAAAAGTCCAGTAAAGTGACCTGAACGTCAGTGACTTCATGGAGCACTTTCACATTTTGTCACTGATTCAGCAATTTAATAAGGAGCCTTATTAATTATTATGTTTTCAAGATGAAGAGGAAGCTTTGGGACTTAGCTTTTGAGGCAGAAAATGATGAAAAGTGTCAATTTGAACATCTACAAAACAGCTGCTAAATAAACCTTGAGTTGTGATTGTTGTATGTAAACAATTAAATATGAACCACTCTAGACAGACTTTGTCAACACTGAACCCTCTAGGAAAAATGCAGTTCATTTATTCATTTTACTGTTTATGTAGCTCTGTTTATGTGCTTCTTTTTTTAGGGTCCGAGCACCAACGGTGCGAAGGACCCGATTGAAACCCATTTCAACGGGGTCCTGGCACCGATGGTGCCGAAGGACCCTATTGGAATACTAGATTTTTTTATTATTAGGGTCCGAGCACCGATAGGGCAAGGACCCGATTGAAACCCGTTTCAACGGGGTCCTGGCACCGATGGTGCCGAGGACCGACGGTGCCAGGCACCAACAATACCAAGGCACCGCGGTGCCTAGGACCCTCTTGAAACCTTTAAGTTTATTATTATTGGGGTCCGAGCACCGACGGTGCGAAGGACCCGATTGAAACCCGTTTCAACGGGGTCCTGGCACCAACGGTGCCGAGGACAGGCAGTGTAAGGGCACTGACTGTCCAAGGCACCGCAGTGCCTAGGACTCTATTGAAACCCTAGGGTTTCTTTATTAGGGTCCGAGCACCGACAGTGCTGAGGACAGGCGGTGCAAGGGCACCGACTGTCCAAGGCACAGTGGTGCCTAAGACCTTATTGAAACCTTAGGGTTTTTTATTATTAGGGTCCGAGCACTGACGGTGCCGAGGACAGGCGGTACAAGGGCACTGACTGTCCAAGGCACCACGGTGCCTAGGACCCTATTGAAACCCTAGGGTTTTTTATTATTATTATTGTCCGAGCACCGAACGGTGCGAAGGCCCTATTGAAACCCTCGGGTTTATTATTATTATTATTATTATTATTATTGTTATCCTGCCAAAAGAACAGGAAATGCACTATTTTGCCTTGATTGTCAGATTTTGCCCATTTTTCATTTTATTTTAGAGCAAACTCCTCCTAGGGGGAAATTCCAATTCACCTCAAATTCGGCCTTAATGATCAAAAGTTATTAAAATCTTTTTCCAAAGTCAAAGGGCGTGTCCGTGGGGGCCTCTGAAATTTTGATCCTTCGCCATGAAATTTCAAGTGTTGTGTAAATGCCCTGAACATACGTCAATCTGCCTGAAACTTTACATGTATGATCAGAGTCCTGCCCTGATCACATTCATATGATGAAATCCGTTCACAGTCAGAACACCACCTGCTGGCAACAGAAAATGTCATTTTTTACACTTTGATGTATTATTCTTTGCCTCTTGCACAGATTCACCTCAAATGTGGTGACATAAACCTAAACATGTTGATGATGATTCACAGTGAAAATGGTGATGTGTCATCAAAAGGCGTGTCTGTGGTGACACGGCAAACTTCGATGTCTCGCCATGGCGACTAAAATGCTTATATCTCAGCAAATTCTCGTTCTATCTGCCCCAAACTTCATGTGCTGGACACCAGGCAAAGTCTGACGACATCCACGCTGAAAAATGTAAGAAAAGCTGTAGCACCACCTATTGGTAACAAAAAGTTTAGACATTACATTTGCACATGCCATTGCTCCAAACTTTGTCATATCATTCTGGAAATTGGTCAGCTCAGTCATCATCCCCTGGCACTGCCACAGTGTGAAGATTTTGACATTTGATTAAATGCTGTTGTCATGGCAACGTGCTGTTGTTGTTGTGACAAAGTAGTTTTTGACAGGCTTAGAATGCTCAACAGCTCACCAAAATTACCACACACATCACAGTCCCAGGAAGAATACCTAACCGAAAGGTATAGCTAATGGGGATCCTAATAAATAAACAAACAGTCATCTCAAGGAAAAACATTGTGTGCCTCTCTGCAGCGTATGTGCTATAGCGCCCCCTGCAGTATGTTCAATAAACAGCCCCAGCACCACGTTTCACCTACATCCACAAAATTTGGGAGGTATATAGAGCACATAACAATGCACAAAAAAGCCTCTTGGAGATATCCCCTAAACCCAACAGGAAGTCCGCCATTTTGAATTAAGTGGAAAATTGTTCTTTATTTTTTTAATTTTTGAGAGCGAACTCCTCCTAGGGGTTAACTCCCAGAGACCTTAAATTTGGCCAGGATATACAACACGATGTCATGATCGAAATTTATTAAAAGATTCTTCCAGAGTCAAAGGGTGTGGACATGGCGACCGCCAGAATTTTGATGGTTCGCCATGAAACATCAAGTGCTACCTAACTATCCTCTGCATGCTCCAATCTACCTCAGACCTCGCATGATTAAACACAGTCCTGTCCTGATCACATTTATAGGTCAAAATACATTCACAGCATGTGCCATAGCGCCCCCTACAGCATTTAAAAAATAGCCTCCACAGAGACTTTCACCTATCACTATGAAATTTAGCATGCATGTGCAGCATGTCAGTGCAAACAAAATTCTCTTGGAGTTATTCTCTAAACCCAACAGGAAGTCCACCATTTTGAACTAAATGTCATAGTTTTGGTGTTTTTGGTCATTTTCAACAATTCATTTCTCACAGGCAATAACTCCAAAACACCTGAATTTGGGATTATATATAAAACACGCCTTCAGGTTGCATATTTGTGAAAATTGTTCACAAAACTCAAAGGGCGTGGCCATGGCGGCCAACTGAACTTTAATGTTATGCCATGAAGCAGGACGTCTTGTGTAAATCCCCTGTACATTCTGCAATCTGCCTCAAACTTTACATGTTTGATCAGAGTCCAGTCTTGATGAGTTTCATAGACCAATATACATTCACAGAGATAGCGCCACCTGGTGGATGGACAGAAAGTGCTGCATAAATAGCCTGTACATGCTCCAGTCTGCCTGAAATTTGACCTGTGTTCTCAGAATCAATTCCTCGTCACATTCATGGGCCTAAATACACTCTCAGTCGCAGCATTGCCTGGTGGAAATGCTTGGGGTCACCGACCAGCAAGGATGCGAGGACCCGTTCAACGCTGCTTGCAGCTTTAATTATTATTATTGTCCTGCCAAAACAACTTCATTTTTTAGGGCCTAAACATGCACCGATTCGCGTGAAAACTTCCACACACATCAGGACCGGTGAAAAATTTGATATTTTATGGGGTGTGCACAAGTCTGTCCCGAAATGGCTCCACAGCGCCCCCTACAAAATTTTAAAAAGTGGTATTAGGCCAAATCGGAGGGCATTTGGCCTGGAGCTACAACACTTGGGAGGGATATGCAGCACATCAGGAAACACAACAATGGGTCCTATGGAACTCTTATTTTATGGTGAATGCAGAAATCTGGAAACCTGGGCAAATAAATAGAATTATGTATATGGCTACATACCAGAAAAAATGCTAGGGAACATAAGCTTGTTTTTATTATGTAAGGTACTAGCCCTTAAGTAAATAACAAGTAATAACAATGTTTCGAGGGGAGAAATATGGATGACATTGCCCTTACTGCTCTTCTGCATTTCTGGCTTAAGGCTAAGAAAGCACATAATACTGCTGCTGCAGCTATCACTCCAGAGCATCCTATTCCGGTTCACTGCGTCTTTTTTTACTTCCTTTGCTTTGGCATCGCTATTTGCAAAATGTTGCATCGCTTCTTGTTTCTGCATTTTGATAAATATAACCGAGCATGGTGCTATTTATAGAAGCCCAAACGTGCTCTGCATCTAAGTCGGTGCCTGTTGCATGGTGGAAGAGAAGATGGGCCGGAGGTGGGGCCCTTGAGGATACCATGACCCAGATGACTGAGCTGGGAAGATTGCCCTTGTTCAGCATGCAGCCATACTAATGCTTCCACAGGAGTGTGGTGATACAAAAAGCATGTCTTATCTGCCTTTCGTTCTGTGATGAGAAGGAATGTTTAGAGCAGTCAGGAATGTTGATTAACTGTGGAAGAAGAGCTTGTGCATTGTGGCTGGTATACTCTTTATGTATGGGAGGGAAGGCATCCAATACATCAGTGGCGGGCCGTAGGCCTTCAATAGTGCTCCGTCTGAATCAATCCACTCCACAGTAACTATGTTATGGCTATAAAAACCATACTATTGTACAGAACTACAGTATACAGAGCCGCTGAATCGCCGATAGATAATTCATGTTGCCACAATAAATGCTTTTACTGAGAAACAAACCCGGGGTGCACAAGTCTCCTTCTACTGCAGCTACAGCTGCGACACACATAAAAACATCAATAATCTCATAAAATTGCAGTATTATGTAGGAAAATAGCAACAATTTACTCACCAAAAATTCTGATATTTGTACACAAAATCCATCCTCCCTTCTTTCCTCAAAAAGAGTTCAATTACTCTGTTGTACAGATTATCAGTGCGCTTCAGTTCCATCAAGAAGTCCTTTTCTATTGCCATCGAAGCTAATGCTGAAAGTCGAGCCTGCTCTGTCGTGTTTCTGGTACAAGATTTAATTCGTTTTAGGGCTGAAAATGTCCACTCGACAGAAGCAGTGGACGAGGATGGTCACTTCCAAACACACGTGTACAGCTGCCCCATGCTGCCACTCAGATTTTTCTGCTGAAGGAAGTCAGGGAGATCAGTGGGAGATTTTCCTGCAAAATCATCCATGGCATACATTACAGTCAGTTCTGGTTTTAGCTGAGACAGATTGAAAAGTGTTCTGTGGCTGTGTTAACTTCTGGCGGTCAAGGAGGGTGACAAACATCAGTTTTTCGTGGTCTTGAAATCTGGTATGTGTCTGGAAAATAATCTTGTCCAGAATCCTGCTGTGGAGTTGGTGGTAGTGCGAGCGGCACGATCTTGTGCTTGACCTCTGCGTGCGCTCGTAGCATCTGCGGTGTGTTCAGGGACCTCATAGAGTGCCCTGTATCGGCTTCTCTCTCGCTCAACGGTGTCACAAAACTCCTTTACCCTACCCAGACTAAACTGTATATCCAGTTTTTTGTCCTGTAGTATTGAAAAGAGCATGTCAGAATACTCAACAATACCATTAAAAATATGAAGCCTTTTCCTGCTTGTGAATTCGTCGACCTTTCTTAATGATGTCCAGCTTTTCTTAAAAAGTCCATCTTGAAAATGGCTTTGACAATAAATCTGCAACCAAATCCATTTCTTCTCCTCCTTCAACCATTGTGGGTTGACAAAACGGCTATTAAATCAACACAACTATATTTCTGTTTGTGCAGCTTGCTAAAGATGCAGTTTCCTAGCTCTGGCTAGTAAACTCTCTGGCTATCCAATCAAATGGTGTGAATACGCTGACATCACCATATGCCTGCTAGAAGGCCGTAGTGTCCCCAACTCAAAATCTGATTGATTGAGGCAACAGTTTAATCAACATTATTTTTTGCTGGAGGGCCTGCAGAACAGATGGTGAAGGTCTCCAGACAGATTTTTTTTACTTTTACAACAAATTCATGGCTGAAATGTGATTGGTTCAATACTTTAATATGAAAATACATGCCTGGAAGCAGCACAGTCAGGGGAAAAGCTATGAAAGGAAGTGGACAGACCATTTTGAATTAGTTAATAAGTATTCATGGACAAAATATAATTAACATCAGTCTGTGATTCAGATATTTTTTAGGACAGCAGAGAAGACCTTGCAGGCCCTGATGGCCCACCACTACAATACATATATATTTGGAGAATCAAAAGTCATTATCTAATACTCATCTGTGAAAACAACAGAACAAAAACAAAAAACTTCTCTTTGTGAAATCATGTTTTGTTAGATAAAACAACATACAAAATGATGTATTTGCTGTCTTACACCAAATCATCTCTCTTGGTTTTGGGCTTCCATTAATGGTTTGTCCAGGGGGCTGATTTCAGTGAATTTGTTCTTTATGAATTCTTCTTAACCTTTCCACTTTCTCTTTGTTTTCTGCCTCCCAGGATGTCATGTTTCCAGCTCCATGGTTGTGCAGGAGGTGAGGTGGGAGAGTCGTCACCTTCTACAAGATGACAATGTTTCCAAGCTTTACTCAGAGGTGGAGAAAAACTGCACTGAACCAGGTGAGACTAGCTGAAAGATGGGGGGTGGGAGTTTTCTGAAAAGCTTTGATTAGAGCAACCAGAAGACTGTTTATTGGCCTTTATTTTTGTATTACACATGCCTACTGTTTCTAGCATTGGAACTTCCACCTTGTTAGGGCTAAAGCCTACCAAATTCTGTCAGGATTCAAATGAGCATGATTGGATCAGGTGCCGCTGTACCTTCATAGTTCAGTTTTTGGATGGTTGGTTGGGGGACACCAACACAGGTTGTGGTGATTGTGTGTTAACAATTACACACCATTCTGTGTCTCTTATTTTCAAAGCAACTGACAGTATAGATGTTAAGAGTTGAACATTTTTGTCCTTTTCAGGGCAGATACTGATTATTAGTAATCAACAAGACCAGTAACTGATCATTAGAACTGACATACACAATATTGCCAAAAGTATTCACTCATCCATCCAAATAATCAAAATCAGGTGTTCCAATCACTTCCATGGCCACAGGTGTTTAAAATCAAGCACCTAGGCATGCAGACTGCTTTTACAAACATTTGTGAAAGAATGGGTTGCTCTCAGGAGCTCTGTGAATTCCAGCGTGGAACTGTGATAGGATGCCACCTGTGCAACAAATCCAGTCGTGACATTTCCTCACTCCTAAATATTCCACAGTCAACTGTCAGCTGTATTATAAGAAAGTGGAAGTGTGTGGGAATGACAGCAACTCAGCCACCAAGTGGTAGGCCCCGTAAACTGACGGAGTGGGGTCAGCAGATGCTGAGGCGCATAGTGCCAAGAGGTTGCCAACTTTCTGCAGAGCCAATCTCTACAGACCTTCAAACTTCATGTGGCCTTCAGATTAGCTCAAGAACAGTGCACAGAGAGCTTCATGGAATGGGTTTCCATGGCCGAGCAGCTGCATCCAAACTACACATCACCAAGTGCAATGCAAAGCGTCGGACGCAGTGGTGTAAAGCACGCCGCCACTGGACTCTAGAGCAGTGGAGACGCGTTCTCTGGAGTGACCAATCGTGTTTCTCCATTTGGCAATCTGATGGACGAGTCTGAGTTTGGCGGTTTCAAGGAGAATGATACTTGTCGGACTGCACTGTGCCAAGTGTAAAGTATGGTGGAGGGGGGATTATGGTGTGGAGTTGTCTTTCAGGAGCTGGGCTTGGCCCCTTAGTTCCAGTGAAAGGAACTCTGAATGCTTCAGCATACCAAACCATTTTGGACAATTCCATGCTCCCACCTTTGTGGGAACAGTTTGGAGCTGACCCCTTCCTCTTCCAACATGACTGTGCACAAAGCAAGGTCCATAAACAGGGTACTCGCGGATCCTTAAAAAATCTTAAATTCGTGTATCTAAAATTAAGGCATTAAAATGTCTTAAATTCATTAGAAATTCCTTAAATACAGTAGTCAGTGGTCTTAAATTGTCGGGTCTGTTTTTTTTACTCAGGGGGACTTTGAGTAACGTAAAAGTTGCGCCGGAAGTTTAATTTCAGTCGCGCGCAGACTCCTTTTTTCCTTTCTTCCTCGCGTCACCGGTCAGTCAGGATGGGTAAGTGCAAGTTTAAGCAGTGTTGGCTGGAGGACAGTCGGTTTCAAAGCTGGTTCAAGCCTGTTGCCAATCTCGAGGAGGCCAGGTGCATTCTTTGCAAGAAGGATTTCAAACTCGGCACCATGGGAAATAAAGCGGTCGAATCGCACATGCAGGGCGCTAAGCATAAAATGGCGACAGAGAGCCAAAAACAAACGCCGGGCATCTCTCATTTTTGTGTGGGTCCAGCGCCCCAGCTAACAACAACCGCCGCTGCTACCGGTGCTGCTACCGCCGGTGCTAGCAGCACTGACCTGACGGTTATCTTTGGTGGGACAGCAACACTCAAATCCGAGGTGTTATGATCTTGAACACTGTGGTGAAACATCAATCCTACACCTCAAATGAGGGGATTGGCGATCTTTTTCGTGTGATGTTTCATTGAGGTTCTAGTACAGCGGGATCCCTAACCATCGCTTGTATTTATAGGATTTTTTTTTAAAAATTCAGTCTTAAATTTAATTCAAGACGGCATTAAAAAGGTCTTAAAAAGTCTTAAATTTGACTTGCTGAAACCTGCAGATACCCTGATAAAGACATGGATGACAGGGTCTGGTGCGGATGAACTTGACTAGCCTGCATAGAGTCCTGATCTCAACCCAACAGAACCTTTGGGAGGAATTAGAGCGGACACTGAGAGCCAGGCCTTCTCGTCCAACATCAGTGTGTGACCTCACAAATGCACTTCTGGAAGAATGGTCAAACATTCCCATAAACACGCTCCTAAACCTTGTGGACAGCCTTCCCAGAAGAGTTGAAGCTGTTATAGCTGCAAAGGGTGGACTGACGTCATATTGAACCCTATGGATTTGGAATGGGATGTCACTTACATTCATATGCGAGTCAAGGCAGGTGAGCGAATATTTTTCGCAATATAGTGTACATTTGCAGTAAAAATAAAAAAATCTTGGTATGCAAATTTTACATATTTAAAATTCTGTTGCAATGTCTTTGTTTATTTATATCTTAGACGTGTTTAATAAAGAACTTTTGACCTGTGTTCTGCGGTGTTGATCAGCTACTGCTGGTGACGTGTAGCCAGTAGTTCAGTAGGCGCAACTTTGCTTGAGACTACAGATTGGTGACGACAGATACTGAGTCACAGTAACACATTTTGAAGTTAATTTATCTTAATTGTTTCACTAGACATGTCGGTTTCCGTTTGTGAAACTGATAAGTCAGACAGTGTCAGGTTGGATTGGTTTGGTTCATGAAGCAACAATTGAAACTCACACTTAGCTGTTTCTGTCACCTGAGCTGTTTAGACAGACAGATTGTCCTGAAGCAGCAGCAGCCAGCTCAAAACCTTCCTCTCCTTTTTTCTTTTAGTGCTTCAAACATTTTGAGTCTGTGTGGACAGTCATACATGACTTTACTGTATACAGTTATGCCCCAAAATGGGAATAATGCCCCTTGTTTCCTAGTGAGGCCAAGAACTTTTTTCATCCCTCATGTGCTTTGCCACTCTGTTTCACCGATTGAAAATATGAAACGCAGCATCAGTGCAACAGTTCAGTACGGGGCTTTGAATTTTGTCTTACTACTGAACATCTAGATACCATCCACCAGACTTGAGGAGTGTGCTGTCACTTCTTTACTAGATTGCTCCACTTACAAAATGTGAAATATTGCAAAAGTTACCAATGTGAAACTAAACAATTTGGCAATACTAGATAATAATTTGAAAAATCTTTTTTGCAAACCACAGTATTTCCACAGTATTTAGCATGGCTGCTCCCTCAGAGCAGTAGAGTTCAATCATCACTCAAAAGAACCCAGACTCAACTCTTTCTTGGTTGAACAGGGTAAGAAGCGTACATTCTCAGGTTAAGTGGTTGGGTCTTCTGATCAGGAAGTCTTCTGGGTGTCTTACACCTGAGATTCTCCTGACATGTCCAACTGGTACCTTAGCTGGTCTTGGATTTCTCAGAACTGCCCATCTGAGGAACTTTTCTGGAGACAGGACATCTGAATTAGGTTGCTGCCACTGTGGCATGACTCAGAGTAGAAGAACATGGAAATAGATTGTACAGTTAAAAAGTGAAATGCACACACATCATGTCTCCCAGGGAAGTGTACTGGGACCACTTGTGTCGTTATTCAAGTGAAGTTCCCTATTACTGCTCATGTTAAATGACTTAGCAGAGAATTAATTGTCACTGTACATCACCGTACCGCCAGTTTGTAGTCATTAATATAATTGAGGAAATGTACAGAACTTTCAACATTTTGAGAAACATCATTTCTTCCATGGGCATTTAGATTAGATGAAATAATTACATTGGTTAGAAAATAAACACTTCAGTCAGTGATAACTATGTTATAATTGTAAATTGTAAAATGTTAAACATGAGGACAAATACTATAAGGGCTCCAGACTAACTTCTTATTTTGTTTAGTTGCACTGCTGCATTTAACTTTTTCATTTAACTGCACTAGCTCATAATTTAGTTGCACCCAGAAGTTTTCTCCATGCTTTTGGTGCACCAATAAAAAGCGTAACTCGTGGGCGTCTGTATTGTGTAATGAAGAGGATGCTCAGTTACTAATTGCAATAAATCAATAAAGTGCATAAAGAACATTAGAACATCTAAAAAAAATCACACTGCGATTCTGTAGCACTTGCTTAAATTTGGGCCAAATGCAAAGCTAGGTGGATTACTAGGTTTCAGAGAAGTGAGTAAAGAAAGAGATATATTTGCAACTTAACAGCCAGCAGGTTTATTGTAGCCTAGCTTAGCTAGACTGTATTCCCGTTATAAGGGATATATGGGAATACGGTCTAGCCCTCCTCCATTGACACATTTTGACAGGTTTTCAAGCTCCGAGCAGATCAGACCGAACCAATCAGAGCACCAGAGGCGGGAGTTAACGATGCGACCGCAACAGAGCGAGGTTTCTCTCGTGCGCTTTCCTCTGTTTTGCACGGGCTGAATTTGTCCTTAAAACCTCAACAAGAAGCAGCTCTTAAAGCTTTTCTTTTTATAAAGGATGTATTTTTAATTCCGGCAGGCTGTACGATAGAATGCGTAATGCTGCCCTCCACTGTTGAAAGGGAGAGCTTAGATTTTCCTCAGGACCCCTGTACGGCGAAGGAAGCTGTTAAAACTACAAAACATCATGGCAGAAAGGCAATTGTTAGGTTGCTTAGTGATTGCGTCACACGTGTGTTACGCTGATTGGCTCTCTCCAATTCAAGCTGTGATCGGTAGTCCCGCCTCTGGGCTAGATTTGGTTCAATGGAGCAGTTCCAGACTGACTTTATGTGTATTTGTAATACACAATATAAAGGCTGTCTGGTCCCCAGGCAAGGTTTATTGCAATTTAACAAAACTCAAAACAACTGTTAAGACAACACAATACCAACATTTAGAAACTCAAAAATATAACTAACCCCTTTGGATAAGAAAAACAAAGTAGAAAAATAAATTATGAAGTGTCCTTCATGACTCTTAAAGGATTCCTTTGGTTTTGTGTTCCTTTCTTTTGTCACTCTTTTGCTAGTGTTTTCTCTCACTCTACCTAGGTAGGATAAATGTCTGTAAAGGTGAGTATTCCTTAGAGATCCTGTGAAACAGAGTGGAGTTCTCTGAGTGAAGGCTGAGACAGCTGGTCACACTGCTTCAAACGTCCATCTCAGGCAATTCTTACTGGGTCTGGCTTGCCATCACGTTCAGTAAAACTGAATCCAATCATCTAATCCAGTCAAAAAACAGTTTGCACATACATCACAGAGCAAATCAGAATACATCATCACAAAGTGATTCTAGATTGTATTTAAATGAATGAGATCTCATCAATTTTAAAATCCATGTTTGTATCTGTTTTAAACCCTATTGTGTTTTAAGGCTTACCAGTGCACACTTGAGAGGATTTTACTCCAAAAAGCAATTATTCTGCATTGTTCAAATTACAGAAGAATTCTTAACATGTATTATTTAACATGAAATGCACCCTTTTCAAGGAATTGAACCAACAATAGTTATTTTAACATACTCTTACCATAATGAAAATACATATAAATGCATCAGACACAATATTTCAAAACAGTCAGCACATCAGGAATTTACTCCAACTGGTTTTAGCTCATTTTTAGCTCAGTACACACAGACATGAATCAGGTAGTTACATTGCACAGGCTAGCGGCTCACTATGCAATTAGCTTATGTAACTACTTAACTCATCAGAGCATTGACAGAAGTAATTATCACCCGACTCATTCACCCCTTGAGCACCGCACTAACTCACTGCACTTACTCTAACAGTAAACAGCACTGGTAAATTCCCATCACTTGCGAAACTTGGTTCTTCAGCTGACTTTGCTGGGATTTTTCTCCCTTTCTACCACCACGCTATTTCTCTGTGGCTTAAGTTCTGCTACCTCTCTCCTCTCTCTGTCGTCAGCAGAAGTCAAAAACCCAATGGGCGGGGAGTTAACCCTTCAGTGGCCATGCAATTGTATGCTGGTTACAATTAACTCTAGCAAAAATGGCTCAGCTAAAGCAGCATATCAAACGTTACTGATGTATGTAGCTTGCACACAAAATATCATGAGGCTAAAGTAGAATATCAAATTGCAGTGACTCAATCTTACAAGCCAGCCACAAACTATAGAAATACCCGCGAGTTGAAACACAGTGCCATTCCAGAGCAGCTGATTCCTGCAATGAATGTGGGCAGGAAAAAAATTATGCTATGTGTATGCACACACAGAGGCAGACCTACTAAATATAAGATGCACTAGTGTGTCCAATGAAAATGTTTATTCGCACTTGGCTGATTTTTGATCTCTTGAGTCAGCTGAGATAGGCTCCAGCCCCCCCGCGACCCTAGTGAGGATAAAGCAGAGAATGGATGGATGTTTTTAGGCAGTGGGTGGACAGTGTATTTTTACCAAGTCATAAAAGAACAGCATTCCATCTGGAGAGGAGCTGGAGATGAACAGAGAGAAAGCGAGGAAGATGGTGACATTGAGATGAACGCTGATGAACACATGCTTCACCCAGGTAGAAATTGTCTTTGTCCTCTTGCTCTCCTTCAACCCAAATGCTGTGTGTGTGTGTGTGTGTGTGTGTGTGTGTGTGTGTGTGTGTGTGTGTGTGTGTGTGTGTGTGTGTGTGTGTGTGTGTGTGTGTGTGTGAGTGAGTGAGTGAGTGAGTGAGTGAGTGAGTGAGTGAGTGAGTGAGTGAGTGAGTGAGTGAGTGAGTGAGTGAGTGAGTGAGTGAGTGTGTGTGTGTGTGTGTGTGTGTGTGTGTGTGTGTGTGTGTGTGTGTGTGTGTGTGTGTGAGTGAGTGAGTGAGTGAGTGTGTGTGTGAGTGTGAGTGTGAGTGAGAGAGAGAGAGAGAGAGAGAGACTCTTTCTCCGTGAGTATGCAAAACTCTCATGCCTTATGTTTGTTTTCACTGTGGGCTTGTCAGTGTGTGTGTCTTTCTATGTTTTCCTTGTGACATGGAGTGGAGTGTGTGAGTGTTTTCCATGTGGAATCCTGGGGCTTTACAAGGCTGGCGTCCTGCCAAGCGTTCTCTTGATCTCATTGTAAACACACAGTTCCCATCTAATGCATGCTTGCACACACACTTCATCAGAGATGCAGAGATGTTGCTCAGTCTGGCTGGATTCATATGGACAAGCTATATTTAGACAACACATAGCTTATAGCCTGTTTCTGTTTAATTACGCTTTGTCTCCTGAAACTCTAATTACCTTAATAGATTTTTCCTGCTTTCCTGCACTGAAAAGAGCCTTCACAACGTTCTTCATACGCTTCACCACTTCTCTCTCTCTCTCTCTCCCTCCCTGTCGCTCCATTATTATCTGTTTATGTCTCTCGTTCCCCAGCAGCGCTTTTTGTGTGTGTGTTTCTCTGTCCTGTCTCTGTCCCCCCCCCCCCATACAATCAGTAGTTCTATTCCAAGTGGTAGAATGTCATGCACTGCAGAAACACAGCATACAAACATGCAGTCACTGAGAGGACATGTGCGCGTGCATCTCTGCTGATGCTGCTGATGTGGTAACATGTGCATATCAATCTAAGCAAATATTTCATGCCTTGGACAGTGTCTAGGCATAATTAATTTCAGAACCAGTGGAATATTTTTTGCAGTGAGCTTATTTAGATTTGTGTCATTTGCTTAATTTCCTGCAAGATTCAAAAGAAGATCACCTCTTGCTGCTCGACACCATCCTATCCTCCTGTGGATCTATCCAGATGACAGTGAAACAAAATGAACCATGACTGAAAATGTGCCTGAATGACTGAATGTCTTTGTTAGTATAAAAGTCAGAATCTTTTTTATTTGATAGCTGTTACAGTAGCAATTTTGGGGGAAATAATGCAGCTCCTATTTTTAGTGTGCTTGACAGTCTCGCTGTACATACATAACAATGTAGCTCAGACACGTGACGCAAAGCCCCCAAAATAACGTTTGCTTCATCTGCTGTTGGCTCCGACCAGCTGGGCTCTGTGTGGCTCCCTCGAGTGAGCAAATCAGTTGAACTCTACTGAGCTGCTTTAGACTAAATGGAAGTGATGTTGTTTATAGGAGACACATTTGAATTATTTTGCAAACAATGTTAGTGACTGATCCTCATCACCCTGATGGCATGTGTCTATTATTAGACACACAGTGCCTTACTTTTTTTTAATACTTTTTATTTAGTTTTGTTTTTCCATTTCAGAAAAGATAAGACAGAACAAGGACAACAACACAAGAACAATGATACAAGGGGGGCAGACACTATTTTGTCACATAAAAATGCCATTTAGTCCATCTTACAGTATAAAGCTCTGTTTTGATTTGTAGACTGTAGGTCAGTTGTTCCATTACTTGGATTTCTTCAATAATGTCCATCCAATGACTCAGCCCAGGTGGATCAGTTCTCAGCCACGATCTTGTAATAGTTTTCTTGGCTGCAAGAGATAGAATATTAAACAGGTAAATATCTTCTTTACCTATTACATTGTCTGGTATCTAGGTATATATACCGGGGGTCATTAGGGATATTATATCCAAAAATTTCACCCATGACTCTCAAAACCCCGTTCCAAAATGACCGTATTTTGTTACATGACCAAAACATATGAGAGTGGTTGGCATTCTGCTCCCCACATTGTCTCCAACAGTATTGTTGTTGACCCAATTGTTTATTATTAATTTTTGGTGTGATAAAGAAACGTATTAATTTTTTCCGACCAAACTCCCTCCAACTTTTAGAGCTTGTTGATGTATGTTGGGTCTTAAACATGGATTGCCAATCACTCTCAGACAGCTCAACATTTAATTCCTTTTCCCATTTCATTTTCATGTACACTGTTTCTTCCTTGTTGTTTTAATAACCCTCTGTATAGTTTAGAGACAATTTTTAAAGGAGTTTGTTTGTATGCACCTGTCAACACCTCAATCACAATGTTCCCTTCCACTGAGATTTCCTTCTTAATTTCTGTCTCATAAAAGTGTCTTAGTTGAAGATATCTGTATAAGTCTCCATTTTCTAATCCAAACTCAGTTTTAATTTGTCTAAAGAATTTAAACTGCTGTTTATCTACAAGTGTACATATAGCTGTCATACCTTTGTCTTTCCATTTCTCAAAGGTCTTGTCTAACACTCCTGGTCTGAACCTGGGGGTGTGGGAAGGCCAAGTCAATTGTTTACTATCTCCTGTTAAATTGTATTTTTTAACCACATCGTACCATATTTCAAATGTTTCTCTCATAATTGAGTTTTTACCTTGCTGACTCATCTGTTCTTTTCCACTTAATCTTGACTGTGGAGGGGCCCGGTCCAGGCCCATCTCAATGGTCTTTCATCTGGCTTGATAGCTCGGAGAGCACCAATACACTACATACCTTAACTGTGCTGCATAGTAGTACTCTCTAAAGCTTGGCAACATCAATCCCCCATTTTCTTTATGGAGGGTCTTGAGTCTTATCCTCGGCCTGGTTCCCGCCCAGATAAACCTGGATACTAGCTTGTCCCATGCTGTAAATTGTGAATCTGGTACTCTAACTGGAAGCGATAAGAATAGATATAATAGCCAAGGCAGGAGGTTCATCTTAACCACCTCAATTCTCGAGTTGAAATCCATGATTAATGTTGACCACTTTGCCACATCTCTTTGAATATTAGTGTTTATTAATTTATAGTTTATCTCGTAAGTGCTGTCAAGTTCCTGAGTTATTATCACTCCTAGATATTTTATTGACTTAGCTTTCCAATTAAAGTTATATCTCTTCCTGGTTTCTTTATTTGGCTTGTAGGTAAAAGTTAAAGCCTGAGTTTTAGACACGTTTAATTTGTAGCCTGACATCAATCCATATTCTTCCATAATCTTTACTAATTTAGGAAACGTTGTATTTGGATTTTGAAGAAAGATAATTATATCGTCAGCGAACAGGCCTATCTTGTGTTCGTCTCCTGCAATCCTAATTCCTGTCAACTCATCATCTTGCCTAATTATTTGAGCAAGTGGCTCTATGAAAATTGCAAAGAGGGCAGGGCTAGCACAACAGCCTTGTCGAGTCCATCTATAAAGTTTGAAGGTGTCTGTCAGATGTTCATTAATTTTAACTCTGGCTGATGGGTCAGTATACAATGCCTTTATACATTTAATAAATTTGTCATTGAATCCCATTTTCTGTAGTACTTTATACAAAAAATCCCGGCTGACCTTGTCAAACGCTTTTTCGGCATCTAAGCTTATCAGGGCAGCATTTATATGGTGTTTATTAACATGATCTATGATATGGAGGGTGCGTCTGATGTTGTCCTGTGTTTGACGTCCCTTTACAAAGCCTGTCTGGGTCTTTGTGTATCAGATCAGGCAGAAAACGCTCCAGTCTTTTAGTGGTAATGGATGTAAATAATTTATAATCTACATTTAGAATAGATATTGGGCGTCCTTCCACGATGGTGGGGCTATAGCCTTATCAAGTGTCCAATTAAATGATTCCAGCAATACTGGAGCAAAGACTTCTTTAAATTTCTTGTACCATTCATTTGGATATCCATCGCTCCCAGGACTCTTATTTGTCACCAATCTACTTATAGCTTTATCCAATTCGTCTTTTGTGATAGGGGCAGTCAAATATTTATTTTTGCTCTAAGCCTATTGAAGGGAGGTCCAATGAATTAAGGTATCGTTTTATTTTCTCTTCATCAGTGTTATCAGGTTGTGAATATAAGGTCTCATAATAATTTCTAAAAATTCTATGTATTTCTTCTGGTTCATATTTTAATGAATTTGAGGGGTCCCTAATCTTATGAACTGAGTTTTTTATTTGTTGCATTTGAAGACGCCTTGCTAAAATTCGTGTCGCCTTTGGACCTGATTCATAAAAGGTTTGCTTCATGAATCTCATTTTATTTTCTGTTTCATCTTTAATTAAATTTTCTATTTGTTTCCTTATATCTTTAATCTGATTAACTATTATGTCTTTATTGTCATTTTAGGTTGTTGTTTCTCAAGTCTCTCCAATTCCTTTTCTAATTGATCATATTTAAATCTCCGTGTTTTCTTTAAATAAGCCGTTCTTGATATCAGCTTCCCTCTCATAACTGCTTTAACCGTGTCCCAGATGATAGTTGGGCCGATCTGGTCATCTTTATTATCATTTATACAATCAATAATTTCTTTTTTAATTTCCTCTACTGTGGATATTTTGATTAAAATTCCAATATTCAGCCTCCATATCGTATTTCTTGGTTTGCTATTTAGATGTATATTTAGGTAAATAATGCTATGATCAGATAAATCTGCTGTTCCAATTGTACACTCATATGCCCTGTATCTATCTGTAGTATTCATCAGGAAAAAGTCCCGCCTAGAGTGTACTTTGTGAGTAGCTGAGTAGTGGGTATATTCCCTATCCATTGTATGGACACTTCTTCAGACAGATGTCTGAAGAAGTGTCCATACAATGGATAGATATCAAACCTGCCTCTTTTATTAACTTATTGAGATCTTTTGATTTAGCACATCCATGTCTGTTTGTGCTTGTTGTGTCTAGCTTGTGAGTCAAAATTATATTCCAATATCCCGAACAAATAAGGATTCCCTCACTCTCAGATAGGATCACTTCAAATATTCTCTTAAGAAAAGGTCTATTACTCTCTGGAGGAACATAGACGTTCACAAATGTGACTAAAACATTCTCTACCCTGCCTTTGATTATTACATATCTACCTTCATCATCTTTTTTTTCTGTAATTAACTCAAAGTTTAATGAATTAGATAGCATGATCACAACTCTCTCTTTCTGTTATTTTTACATGAACTATAATATGTATTGGAGTAGCCAAACTTTCTTAGTTTCTTGTGTTCCAAATTTGGCGTGTGTCTCTTGTAAAAATATTACTTGGGACTTATCTTTCCTCATTTTCGCTAAAACTCTACTTCTCTTGACTGGGCTTCTCAGGCCATTGACATTCAGGGAAGCTTTTTTTAAATTATGAGACATTGATATTCAAACAAAAAAAAAAAAAGGCATGCAGAGCTTTGTAAAGGTGCTGTCCCCCAAGTAACCCAGTAAAACAAGAACACACATAGAACAGAATCAACAGAACATGGTCAAGAACAGACTTCCAAGCTGGGAGGAAATAATTCCTCGCCAAGACCCCGTTGGTGGGTTGAGGGTAGATCCTATCACTCAGATAGGGTCCTGAGTATAGGGTGGCTAGGCCATTTAAATTAACTAACCCTACCATCCTAAAAGTCCAACAAAAACTACTGAAAACTAGGTCGTCACTCCCAGACATTTATTAACAATATAGCTTCCACAAAGCCTGATTTTAGTCCAATCCAGTTTTTATTATTCAGTTTCATAATGGCAGTAGTCTTACCGGCCTATGATGTTTCTAGCTCATCTTTTTTACCCCCTTTGCGCTGGGGACCATCTCTCTGAGCAGCATGGTCACTCTTGAAACTCTTAAGCTTAAGTCACCCGCTCTCCAGGTGATGTCATCCTCTGCCTCCTGATGTCCCGTTACCTTCTGCCACGACCCCAGCAGCTCTCCCAGACGTGCTCCCCAGTCAGTCTCACCCTCGGCCGGCGTCGCTTCCTCCACCGTGATTCCTCGTCTCCTCAGCTCTGCTCTTGCCTCCTCAGCGCTGTTGTAAAATCAGGTTCCCGTCTCCCAGTGGATTTGCATGTTTGCATATGGTGTCTGGAAACGAACTCCTTTCATTTTCAGCGCCTTTTTAACCCTGTTGTATTCTTTCTGTTTTTTAACCACCTCTGACGTGTATCATGATCAAAATAGAGGCTCTTGTTGTTCAGCTGGATCTTTTCCGTCTTGTTTTTTTTCCACGCCTCCTTTAAGACCCATTCTTTGGTTGCAAAGTCCTGGAAGTTATGAATGCTCGCAGGGCTTTGTCTGGAGCGGGCTTCTGAGCACCTGATCTATGTGCATATTGGATACTTAACTCCATGTCGTCCGGGGTCGGCAGCTTGCTCCGGATGAGCACCTCGATAAACTCCGGCACCGAGTCTTCCCCTTCCTCTCCTTCTGCCACTCCAAAGATGCGGATGTCATTACGTCTGGAGCGTGATTCCAAGTTGTTTAATTTGTGTTGTAGGGCCTTCTGCTGTTTTAGGCAGGAGGTTATGGCCTCAGTCGTTTCAGCCGCCCATCTCTCGACTGTCTCCACTCTGGACTCTGCTTCTTCCACTCGGTCCGACAGACTGCATACTTCTGCCCTGAGCATATCCAGCTTACCGTTGATTTCTTGTCCAAGTTGAGTAATTTCTTGTTGTAGAGTATTATTATCGCCCTTTAGATCAGTTTTAAGATCGTTGATCGCCTTCACTATGTCCACAGGCACCATGCCACCCTGCTCCCTTTTACCGCTGCTGTCTCTGGTTGCCGTCGTGTTTTTCTGTTTTGCAGGCTCTCTTTCATAGTTTTTTTGGCTTCTGCACATTCTCCCCCAATCCATTTATCTTTTTCATCAAGTAGTACTGAGTCTTAATTTAGTTTGGGGTTAAATTGCTGCCCAGTGCCTTACTTTAGTTTTTCGTTCTTGATATTACATAAGAGTAACTGATGGCAAATGATAGCATGTAAACCATTTTCTGCAACTGTTTCCCATTTTGAGAAAGTTTTGTCTTTGGGCTTTTAAAGGCTTCTTGATCACTCTTCACCCAAAATCACCTAAAAAAAATAAAGCTTTCACAAATTTTACACTGAAGTAAAGTGTCCTGCATACATACAGTCAGTGGTGACTGATCTAAAGGACTTCAGTTATTAAATGTTGTACTTCTTCCCTGAAAGTTTATTAAAATTGTAATTATTACATAATGTTTTCACTTTTACAATAACTGCACATTAATATTATTTTTGTTCCAACGTCTGAGCAATGATCACCATTGTACCAGGAGTTTGCTTTGCATTGGGTCAGCCCTCATCTGTCATAGACGGTGATTTTGACCGCAAGAAGACTATGTGGGAATTGCTACAGTGGTAGAGTCGGGCATCACCTTCAAGAACTCTGGTGACAGCATTAGAGTTTTCATGTCCACAAACATGCAAGGGTCCACAATAGTAATGGGAAGTTCAGCTCTTCTCAGAGAGCCGGTTCTTTTGGCATGGCTCCCAAACGGCTCCTAAATTAGTATTATTTGTAGCCTCATATTTTAGCCTAACCTGGCAAATATGAATGATTTGTGTATTGATGAACCATTCTGTATTCAGTGTTTTTAATCAGAAGCCTCATAATTGCCTCATTTTCTGCATTTTTTGTTACAAAAACAGGCATTCTTTACTTTTGTTAAATAATTTAAATCAAACTTTTTTTGCACAAAAAGCAAATGAACAAAACATTGCACACAAACCCACACAACAGAACCAGAACAGAAACAGAACCAAACTCGGTGTTCAACAGTATAAATGTCTTCAGTGGAGGTTGGCATTCAGGAAAAAAATCAGATGCCTGAGCTTGGATGTACTGATATGATTTCTTCTTTCAGTGAGTACCTGCCCTGTTTTTGAGAAGATTCTCTCAGATGGAACAGAAGTTGTCAAAATACACAACCCCTCCTCCATCACCTTCACCAGGTGGGGGAAGACTGAGGCCTTGGTCTGCCACAAGCTCAGTGGGTCATTTGCTTGTTAGATGAGGGGTTCCTTAAGATCAGTGTTGGGCAAGCTACTTGGAAACCATAATGAGCTAAGCTACCAGCTACTCCGTGTTAAATCAAGCTTTACTACACTGAAGCTATGACCCACAGAAATGTAGCAAGCTAAGCTACAGCAATATGGACAAAGTAGCTTAATACATTCAAGTTACTTTTTTTTCTTACCAAAAAATTTCAGGGACTAATGAAGTCAGTCAAACGGAGACAAGAAAATGCTGACTTGTTTATTATTAACCATCATTTTTGTTCTCAGTGCTCCAAACTTAGTAAGTTGATACACTGAGGAATATGTGAGCTATATTTAAAATGAATCAACCTTTTTACATTAGAAATCATTGTTTTGATTTTCTTTTTAGTTTGTATTGCAGACATAATGTATCTGATAATTAAGTTACAGTAGCTTATATTAACACACCACTTACATTGGAGGGTATAATAGGTTACATTTGATATAATTTCCACATAAAGTAAGCAATATTATAGTAAGACAATATTATACATAATTTGGGTATTCACGTTGGGTATTAAATCAAGTTTTATTTCTTAAGTCTAATATCTATGTAAAATCATTCAATGCTTTCCCAAAGTGCTGTATCCACTACTACTTAACTCAATTTTGGTCTTGAGTGTAAGATTAAGATATTTATGCCATCACTTTTGTTACCCTTTCTGTTATTTTTTTCAGCCATTTGCTCATTAGTGTTAACAGTAATACTGAAGAAGACAGATTTTGGTTTTACTGTTACCTCGTTTTCTCCCATACCTCTTCCCTCCTATATGTATCAGTTTAATTATTTAATCCCCCAATTTATACATATTCACACACTGCCACCACAACCTTACGCTTAATTTAATTAATTTACTGCCACGCGAATTTTAGATGTTGAAAAGTAGCTTGTTTGTGTGTGCATCTTATACTGCGGTTGACATATGGTGGTTAGCTAATTGCTGCTGGTTGTGCGTATTCGGTAGTCACCTGTATATGGGTTCTCAGATTTGTATTTGACGTCTTTGAAGTTGACAGAAACTTCGCCTTGGGCTGGCACAGTAGGCATCTGAAAACAACTTTTCTCCGTTTTTTTTCACAAAAACTCATATAACTATTTACCACGGTGACTCTGACTCCTTCGGTTGCTTCAGCGAACTGAAGCGAGCGTCTGTGTGTGTGTGGATCCAGTGAATCGCAGGAAGGGATTGTTAAATGATGACATCAACAGTTCCTCCGCTTCTATTGGTCGACACAGACATGTCGGCGTTTGGAGAGGATGTCACTGTCTGATCCTTGAAAGTGTGAGATGAGACTGCAGCAGAGCAGAAAGCTCCGCTTCAAGCAGTTCAACATTAATCATTTTTAATGTAGCTTTTTGCGTTCGCTACCGCGCTACATGACCAAAAGATCAGCTAAGCTGTTGAAACGTTTTTTGATTTTGTAAACAACGACGCTATCACGTCGTTACAGAAAAATGTAGTTAAACTACTAACGACGCTATTTGTAGTGACGTTACTGCCCAACACTGCTTAAGATATATTGTCGCCTCCATTACAGCACCAGCTGTAGGATTTCTCCTTGCAGTATCTCCTGTTGCTCTTTCTTCAAAGAGCTTCCACACAGCAGAAGTTTGTGTCTTGTCCTCAACTTAACCCTCTAATAGAAGAGGTGGCTGGCTGCTCGGGGTACATTTTACTGCTGCCGCACTTATTCTCTGAAGTGCCTCATCAACAGCTCTGTTGTCACTGAAGGCAAGCTTCTTTAACCTAGAATCTAGTAACGTGGTTTTCGCGAGGACATTGTTGAAGTTGGGAGGCGGGTCTCACTCGATGGGAGTCAGCTCTTCTGATTCATTACAAAGCATCAGCTCTTAGAGTCGCATCTTTTGCGCATGACGCATCACTAGTCCACAGGGGTCTGAGTGCAGCCATTCCAGCGGACTAGAAGCTAATATAATAGCAACAACTATATGTCAGTGATGTCCACAGCTATAGGTGGCTTGCAAACACGTGACTTTAGTGGTGGCATTAACTTCCAACCCTTTAAGGTTTGGGCAATTTCCGCCCGAAATTTCTACTGAGATTTACAGAAAGTAAATTGAATGCTGTTCTTGAACTGTTTGGAGTACATGCATGGTTGGGGTCTCATTTGAAAGCTGACAACCTGAATTTTCACCCAGTGCAGTCAGAATTACTCTAGGTGCTACTGGCACAGAGTATTTCATGTTGGCACACACTGAATTAGGATGAATTTTTTTTCTCGCCTACATTTTTTCCCTAATAAAACACCTGAAAATCAGTGTGGCAGCACTGTAAGAGCTTGAAAACACAATATTGCAAAAGCCTGGGGTCTTACATAGTTCAGGTCAAAATTTCAGAGCAATACTACAAGAAATGAGTGTTTCACACATGTATTTGTACTGATATGCTCCGCCCCTGTCAATGTTGGATGCAATCTTTATACACTGTGCACACTCTTTACAGAATGATATAAATTTATTTTCACTTCATTTTCACATTATTTTCATTCCAAAAACTCATAAAGAACTCAAAAAATCACTTCAGATAGGCTTCAGTGTCGATCACACACACAGATTGAGAGGAATACAGAGAAACAGCAGGTGGAACCCGGAGCTCACGAATGAAATATCATATAAAGCCGCTGGCAGAGGCGGGATTTATATTCAAGCCATTCAGCAAGCTCATTGGCTACCAGGCCTGTCAATCTAACGTTTCCTCCGGCGTGATTTGCTGAGAAACAAGTCAATCAAGTGATGTAATCGATATCTGTCAGACTCGGCCATGGTTGGCTAAATCGCCGAAGTAGGCGGAAACGAGTCACCTGATTGGTTGAAGTCCGGTTTGAAGCGGTCGAGAAGCCTCCAGTATCCATTTTGAATCGCGAACAAAGAAAATAGGACCGTGTATGATAAAGTTATAATAGAAAGATGCAGTGAATATGAAACGCACAGCGCCACCACGCGCCGCGTGCACGCGCACGGAGCCGATCGTTTTCTGGATTTTTTACCTATTTCGAGACATGTTTTGGCCAAAGTATTATACTGGATTGTTTCCTCTGGATGGCTAAGCTTGGGTTCTGGCCGGTTTTTGTGGATTATCTTCTTTTATGACCAGAAACGAGCGTCCAAACTGCGTCGACAGGTGAGCTGTGCACGTTTACATGACTTGTTGTTTGTTGGATAAATGTGTTTATATTACCCGCTGTGGTAATCACATCTGAAAGTGGTTTATACCGGCGGATTCATGAGAATCTCAGCTTTCTATGTGTGTATAGTGTTTGTATAATCGTGTTTGCAGTGTCCTTCTATTTAAAAAAAGCGTATACCGATAAAAGAACGGCCCGCCCGCGGGCCGGCGTACTTTAACGAGTTGGTCAGGCCAACCAAAATGGCTGCCGCAGAGCAAGGAAAACGCGACTCTTTGTCGGAGTATTTTCGTGCTTTAGATTCTAATTCTCAAACTCGATACATCGAAAAACTCAAATTTTGTGATGGCATAGATCCATATGCGTTATCCACAAAGGATTTGACCTACGAGTTGGAAAAATATCCGCTAGTTCAGTTCCCTGATATCTCAAACTATCTGGTGCTACAAACAAGCTTTTGCACTGCTAAACAAATGAAGGCTTGGAAAAGCATGGATTCATACAATTTCTTTGTCTGTGGATGGGTTAAAGAAGTCGGAGTTAAGATCCTGAAAGACAAATCCTGCATCATAAAAAGCCATGTAAGTAACGATTTATGTAAACTGGTACTTGCTAGGTGTGTTAAATGGTAAATGGTTGTATTTATATAGCGCTTTTATCCAAAGCGCTTTACATGATATGTCACATTTACCCATTCACACACACATTCACACACTGATGGCGGAAGCTGCTATGCAAGGCGCTAACCACAACCCATCAGGAGCAATTAGGGGTTAGGTGTCTTGCTCAGGGACACCTCGACATGAGCACGACGGGCTGAGGATCGAACCGGTAACCTTCCAGTTACGGCCACTCTACCCACTGAGCCATGCCGCGTTAGCTCGGTGGATGCTAAAACGTGTTTCTGCTGTTCTTTTCAGGTGAAACATTTGCAATGTTTATCAAAAACTCCAACTCATACCTGGTTGTTGATAAAAGAAGATGGAGAAATAATAACCGCGCACTGCGACTGCATGGCAGGGTGAATAATCCTTCAGTGTGACAGTTTTGCTAGTGACAGTGTATATATATATATATATATATATATATATATATATATACACATCTCAGTTCCTGCTTTAATTTGTGTTTCGTGTTGGTGTGTTTACTAAGCACATGAAGATGGCAAACTTAACCCTTTAAGCTTCAGTCAATTCCAGCTGTTTTCAGTACAAAAAATCGCTAATATTCTATTTTTAAATAAAAAAAATGACCAAAAATACAGGGAATATTGGACGCACATCGCGAGGTGCATTTCCTGGAAAACGACCGATTCGTGGATTTTATACCGACTTCAGGACATGTTTGGGACAAAATAGTTTACTGGCTTGTGTTGTCTGGATGTAGAAGGTTGGATTATGGCCATTTTTTGTGGAATCTTTTTTTCTGTGTGTAATAATGAACCCGGAAATGTGAGTCGTGCTGTGTGCGTTGAAGCCGTGTATAGAGAACGGATGGATGAATATTTGTTTTTGTCGGACAAATGTGTTTTTCTCACCCGCTGTGGTAATCACATCTGAAAGTGGTTTATACCGGCGGATTCATGAGAATCTAAGCTTTCCATCGGCGTATAGTGTTTGTATAATCGTGTTTGCAGCCGTCGGACATTCTTGAAATTCCTATGCAAATTAGTAAGTGTACCGCCGGCAGTACACCTACGACGCACTGAAGCGTAAAGGGTTAATGTAAAATGTCTAAGAAATACTTGTCCATCTTAAAACCAACACAGAGAGGCTCTAAGCATGTATATCATAATAATTCACTAACCTTTAACGAAGTGATCGCCACAGACTCTGGCATTCTTTGACTCTGCTCCCTTCGAACTTAAGGAAATGTTAGCGAGCCATTTTTCTCTGCATCATTTTGTAAAATCCTTAGTGCGAGGCCCTTTTTTAATCTCTTCACGAGGAACCCTGAAGTATCCTTTATCAATTTTGCGATTTGATCGATTAGAACAACCTAAAACAACACACGCAAATGGAATTTTTGACTGATGAGTGAACGTTAGCCATGCACGCTGCAGTCAACAATCAGCTCCGCTGACCACCACTTCATGATATGCATAGGTAATGAGGCGGATGTGACGTCATTTGCAAGCCACCTATATAATCAAGGTTTAACATGACTCTCTGCTTCTGAGTCTCAGTCTCCTTACCCTTTGCAAAATGTACCACTGTCCACATGACATGAATTCAGCATTCTGTGTGAAATGCTTTCACTTAGTATATTGTCTGGTAGCTTGGTGGGAAATGAAGAGCTCTATATTTTATGGTGCCACTATCTGGTACTACAGCTTTACTCAGTGCAGACGGGTGACTTAAAATTCTGACTGGCTACATACATTGTTAAATTATGACAGGAGGAAGCTCATAATGTGTATGATAGGGCTATAATAGAGAAAGGAGCATGAAGCATGTCTTGTATGAATATCCATGCTGCTGTAACAACTGAATTGCCCTCTGGCAATAAATAAAGTCTGTTTAAATCTAAGGGCAGCATTCGGTCCCACTGTCCTGCATCAGGGGAGATCAGTGGACGAGATGGGGGTGAGGAGGGGTACAGGCCGTTGCGAACCAGCATTAATTGGAGGCCTGCACAAAAGTTACACAGAGAGTGATGGATGGGAAGGAGCTCCATTATAAAGTGATAGAATGGGCTGTTTAGGAGGTGGAGGGGGAGCATGCTTTGAGTTCAAGCGACTAATCGTTTTGTTTTGTGCATTTCAGTGAAACTACTAAACATTCTATCAAGCAATTTTGTAGTCCTTGCTGAAAAAGTACCTATTGCCAGTAAAAATAACTTTTAACCATTTCCCCCCCAGGTCTATAGGTAGCAATAGCTTGGAATAAATACATGTACCTTCACACCTCTAGTCTCCATCCATCTTTATTAATCAGATGAAGGAAAAGGTAACCGACAACTATGAAGGAAGGCACCAGCAGCATTTGATTGACCTAAACTACAACATTTTGGACCTGAAGATTAGAAAATACCAGCAGTCAGACAAGAAACTTCAAAAACTTTAAGTCAGTTTCATCACCTGTGAATGTGAACAGCTCAGCTGTCATACCTGAGAACCAGTTCATGTGTGGGGTTCAACAGTTTCTCTCAGGACTGCCAGCAATCAACTCAGCAGTGTGAAAACTCTGCTCTAATCTGTCAACAGAGATGTTTCTATGCATGCCTACAGCAGTGCCTTTCTCTCCAAGGCTCTGTTAGTGCTGTAATTGCTCTGATCAATGGCACTTACCTCTTCCTCTCATCCCACTACACATAAACGCACTCATACACTCACAACAGCCTTGACACACAAAGACAGACACATTTGTGAAGTACTAAACTGATCATACATTAGCTTTTTTCAGCCGCTGTCTGATGTGCATGGAAGTTTTTCTGTCATTTTCCATCAAATTAAAAAGAAAAAATATATCTGAGGTCAAACACAGATATTCAGATATGATTACACAGTGAAATGTGTTTCATTAGAGATAATCATGTTTGCTATCGCAGACTTTCCCCTCTCTGCTCATGCACCACAAACATCAACTTCTGTCTCATTAGATTTTGTGTATTGTTTGTCAGTGTGAATGTGTGCATAACCTCTGTCTGTCACTTCCCTCTGTGACTCGTTTCTATTAGTGTGTGTCTGTAGTGAGTGTAGTCCTACAGACTCCTGACATGCCAAATCAGTTATGCTTTTGCTTGTGTTTCTGTCAGGTCCTAATTGACCATAAAAACATGACTTGTTCTCACTCTTATTGATACTCTGGGTACACAAATGGAATGTAATTTAAAGGGTTATACTCTTTTGCTTTTAGTCTCCTCTTTCTGCTCTTTTAATCAGAGTACAAGTTGGAATCAGTGAATGTCTGAAGGTTCCACAGTGTTGATGTTGGTCCCTGATTTTGACCGAAGTCAGGCTGATTTACTCCCATTTCACCCCTTCTCCAGTCAGTTATGATTATCCCTGAAGTACCCAGAGAAGCAGATGCTGTTGCCAGGCAACACTAAACTTTCTACCTTTGAGGCTGATATCAGCAACACATATTAAAACTGATAGGTAATCTTACCACAGTTTCTCAATGAGAAATAGACAAAACCTGTTGCCTGCATCTTCAGCATTTTGTCATCAATATTCGTTCAGCCCTATGCTTTTGTTTTTTCTTCTCACAGCAAAGTGTTATTAACGTTACAAATTGTTACACCACAATCTCAATTTTTCCCTTGCGCTTCCCTATGAGATCCCGTAAGGTGCAGCACTGTTCCCAGGAATGCTCCCTCTGGCATGATGACCTTAATAATATTCTGTCGTGTCTGAGGCGCTATTATTTTACAGTCTCGTACTGATGCGTGTTTAAGGTTATTTGTGAGGTTTCTCCTTATGTGTGTGATGCTACCTAAATTTCAAACTCTGTTTGGAATTGAAAATTTATGCAGTCTCCACTCTGTCTCTCTCCCCATCTGTCTTCCAGCTCCATTGTCATTTTGTGTTAATTTTGTTTTTAAAATTTTCATTTGATTTCAGTAAATCTCTTGTGGGTCATTCTATCTCAACTCAGCTGAAGGCTTTCTGTTCATCCTTCACTGATAACTAGAAAATGTTTTATGATAAACTATGGATATGTCTGAAAATAATTGTGAAATTCTTGCAAAATATACACTGATCAGGCATAACATTATGACTACCTGCCTAATATTGTGTGGACCAACACAATATTATCCTCACAAAAATGCTGTGAACCATTGGGCCTGGACCAGAGAACCTCTGAGGGTGTCCTGCGGGGTCTGGCACCAGGATGTTGGCAGTGGATCCGTTGGGCACTCTTGGTTGTGCAGTAGAGCAGGGATGTCAAACTCATTCCACAAAGGGCCGGCGTGGCTGCAGGTTTTTGTTCCAACTAAGCAGCATCACACCAGACCTGAATCATTTAATCAACCGATCTCAGTCTCCAGACAAGTGATTGGTCAGACTGTGTGCTGTAGATATGTTGGAACTAAATGCTGTAGCCTAGAGCACACAGTCTGACCAATGACTGTGTGTGTGTGTGTGTGTGTGTGTGTGTGTGTGTGTGTGTGTGTGTGTGTGTGTGTGTGTGTGTGTGTGTGTGTGTGTGTGTGTGTGTGTGTGTGTGTGTTCTTGTACTTGCTACATTGTGAGAACCATTTTCTGCATTTAACTATCAAAGTGAGGACATTTTTACAAAGTGAGGACATTTTGGCCGGTCCTCACTTTGAAACAGCCATGTTTGAGGGTGAAGACTTGTTTTTAGAGAACAGGTATGAATTGAGGTTTGGTTAAGGCTAGGGTAAGGATTAAGTTTAGGCAATCAGTTATGATGGTTAAGGTTAGGGTAAGGCTCTAGGAAATGCATTACGCCTATGGATGTCCTCACTAAGATAGAAGTACAAACATATGTGTGTGTGTGTGTGTGTGTGTGTGTGTGTGTGTGTGTGTGTGTGTGTGTGTTTGCTAGGTGAAGGATGGAGGGGTGATCTCTGTCACTTTATATCACATCATTTCCTGTTAAGGAATTCCACCAGCAAGAAATAATCCAAAATCTGACACAGGAAAAAAGAAAAGCATGATAACAGAGATTGACTAATTTAGCATTATATAGTTATAGATGTTTATTCCTCAACCCTTCCTCCCAGAAATAAACAGAGCTGATCCAAAAATAAAGTTATGCCGTGCCCTGCTACATGCAAGTGTATTCTTTCAAACATTTTACATTTATCTTATTGATTTCTTTTATACAAAAATGTAATAACTTATTTTTCATTGTCAACGCACACTGTGATGTAAGAAGGTGAGCAAGTAGTCTGCAAGGGCCTTTTACTCTTTCTTATTGACGTTATGCAGTATTTTGGTGCCTCTTGCATTCACAATTATGATCAGTTATACAGTTTTAAACGTTTTTTTCAATAAATGACGAAAATGTTCTGTTTTCTTTGCTTCATTGAAATTATACCTTAATGTGACTCCAAAACCATTAATTTTGTATACAGTTACACCTTTACTCTGATGTCAGGTTGATGTTATAAAGGTCTAACAGTTTTATCAAGACTGAGTGTTTGATATGTCTATACGCTTTGAATATCATCACACTCAAACTGCTGTGTTATATTTAAGCACTTGTTTAATTTAAAGGAATCACTCAGAATGACAAATCTCTTCAGCTCCTTCAGGTATGAAAGGAGGCAGGCAAAACTGGAATTTTCATCTATCATGACGCAGAGCAGCTTCTGCCAGCTTGGCTTCACAGCAGTTACAGTCACAGCAGTGACAGGATTGTCGAATAAGTATCAGAACATTCAAAGAGAATTCTCAAGATGCTCCTGCAGCATAATCCCTGTCTGCACTGTGAACACTCAGCTGCCAAATCAGTAACTGCTAAATGATTGTATTTATATAGCGCTTTTATCCAAAGCGCTTTACATGATACATTACATTCACCCATTCACAAACTGATGGCGGAAGCAGCCATGCAAGGTGCTAACCACGACCCATCAGGAGCAATTAGGGGTTAGGTGTCTTGCTCAGGTACACCTCGACATGAGCTCGACGGGTCGAGGGATCGAACCGCAACCCTCTGGTTGCAAGACGGCCACTCTACCCACTGAGCTATGCCACCCCAATATCCCTGCTACATGGTGAACTCACTATCATGCCACTAAAATCCACTACTTCTAGACTGTTTTGGAGCTTTGAGGAGGGCAGCAGCACAGCATGGAAGCAACATATTTAGAATTACTTTTAATTAAATATAAATATGTTCCAAGCAATTGTTATTGCTTGGAAAATATTCCGCATACTGAGCATATAGTGGGTGGATAGATTTAGGTTGGAAACACTTTAGTCTGCTGGGATCTCAGAGTATTGATGCTCTGAACTACACACCTTCCAGTCAGAGGAAAATGGATCATTTTCAACAGCTTCACTAGATTGTTGTTCTGTCCTTGTTGGACAGATTGTCATGACTGTGTTTGTGTGGGCTTTAATCTCCCAACTGCCACTGTGTCTCCTCTCCTGTGTGTAGCAGGATATAAAGCCACACTACATAATGGTGCAATCTCACACATAGTCTGTCAATGCACTTGCTTTTCCTCTGCATGCAGACATGTGCGCGCGCACACACACACACACACACACACACACACACACACACACACACACACACACACACACACACACACACACACACACACACACACACACACACACACACACACACACACATACTGTGTATTCCTGTCCTTGTGGGGACTTGCCATTGACTCCCATTCATATCTAACCCCTAACCCTAACCCAGACCAAAACAATGCCTAACCCTAAAGAAACGTTTCTGCACTTTTACTTTTTTCAGTAACAACAACATGGCCAATAAAACACTGTTTCCCCTCATGGGGACCCAACCAAGGTCCCCACAAGTGATGTTTCTTTTGGTTTTCCTATATTTGTGGGGACATTTGGTCCCCACAACCCCTATAATTACCAGTCCACACACACACACACACACACACACACACACACACACACACACACACACACACACACACACACACACACACACACACACACACACAACCTTAGACACATATGAGGATTAAGGCTTAAATGTCATTTTACACAGCAGCGCAATGGCGCAGCCAGCTTCAGACAAGGTGCCAGATTTCATCAGCTTTGGGGAGATGTGTGAGTTTTACTGCAGCCTTCTTGTTTATTTATGATCCTGGATTATCATTTTAGTGTAACCTGGTTTGGAACCTCACTTTGTGCCTCTGCTTTTGCTGAAACAGACTGTACTGCACACAGATACTGAGAAGGTGTCAGTGAAGGTTTTGGTGTATGTATATGTGAGGCCATGAAATTTCACTAGACTGGACCTTGTTAGTCTTGGATTAGTACTTAACTTGGGATTTGTTGGTTTGGAATTGTGATTTACTTGTAATTATGTCTCCACCTCTAACATATGTTGGACTGAATGGACCAAACATTTTAATGATATAACAATGATTAGCATGTTTAAAACAATTTTGGTCTGATTGGGAATGTAGAGGATATTTTTTGAAATACTTTTTTCATATTGACATTACCAAATAATTGCATTAATTTATTGCATTAAACATTATTTTCAGTATATAATCTGTAATTTCAGATACACATTGCCTAAGATACTGAGATGTATCATCATATTGACTTTTTAATCAATCAATCAATCAATCATCATCAATAAATCAATAAATCAATCATCATATAGATTTTTTCCAGCCATGGCTTCATTTTACCTTTACATCAAGAGCTACACATCCCCCTACAGTGTAGTACCATGAAATAAAAATTAGGCTAGGAATGGGTTTTATGTCCTCTGATGCTTATCGACATGTCACAGTTAATTACGTTCTTTATTAGCTACTGGTCAGTGTGAGCAGCAAGTTTGACTGATGAATGACATTGATGATTGTGTGCAGGCCGGATTGGACACTACATTTCGAAAATAAGTCAAGGTTACAGAAATGGAAATCTTACTGATCACAGTTGATGACAAACCCAAGTGGGGATTTGGTCTGTGATCTTCTGTTTAAGAAGTCAATACATCTCCTTCCATGCACAAACTCCACACATTGAAATCACATCCACACTGACTTGCTTCAGTAGTCTCTGGGTTATATCTTTGCACCTCTTCAGAGGAAAATCAATATTAATTGACTGTAGTTTTGTTTTAAGCAGACATCTCATTCTGTGAAAAAGATAAGTGTCCTAGTGTGGCACCCTGCAAGACCTTTTTATTCTCTTTAACTGATATCATCCCGTGGATCTGTCCCAGAAACCAAACCTGTACATGCAGAAACTGTTGATTGTTGGAGATTGTTCTTGTCATTGTGTAATCCTCTGAGGAAATTACTGAGGAGCTGACTGTCCCCTGTGCGTTTGATCTGTTATTAGTGTCCAAAGACTCAGTGCTTTTGAAAGATGACATAAGAGCTTTTTTGGTTTTTTGTTTGTTTGTCTTTTACTCTTTGTTTTTTATTGTGGTAATAAGCGTTGATTCTGACAGCATTTAGACTAGGGTATCCGAATATTAATTTTTAAATCTGAATAGTCAGATCTCCATGCAATTGTGAAATATTGCATTAAGAGTCCCTCTTAGGTCTTCAAATGTAATTTATTTTAGTACAGTCACAGCCAAAATATGAAACAAATCCTAAAAAAGACTTAAAACAGATTAATAACTTCAAATTGATTGGTTCCGTAAAAATACATAAGAAATTTGGCCATTTTCTTACCAGTGATCCACTAATGAAGGTCGTGCTTATTATTAAAAGACACAATTTCTGTTGCCGTGCTTTGTGTCTATATAAGGACAGCACATTTGAACATTCTTCAGAGACAAAAGTGGATAAAACAAGGAACCTTACACTGGAAATATGCCTGAAGATATAGATTCACAGCCAGGAAGGGTACAGCTGCCACCAGATAGCCAGGAGGTGCAGATGCAGTTCTTCAGCTGTTGGATACACTTTGCAGAAATACAGATGAACCAACAACTTGGAAGACAAACCAAGATCTGGGTGTCCAAGGGTTTCTTCAGCAAAAAATGATCGCATCCTGATCCACGTGTGCAGGGAAAACCACCGAATGACATCACAGCAGCTTCAATACTAGTGGTCAAACCAAACTGGTGTCCAGTCTTCCACCCACACTTTATGAAGTCGACTTTTAGCTCATGGCTCAAGGTCCTACAAGGCTGTCAAAAAGCCCCTGATCAATGAGAGACAGAGGTTAGCCCGGTGTCATTGGGCCCACGTGCGTAAGAACTTAACAGGAATTGGAAGAAGATTCTGTGATCAGATGAATCCAGTTTCCAGCTTTATTTTCTTCCTGCTAATGTGAGGGTACGCAGAAGGCCAGCTGAAGCATTATCCCCAGTATGTACGGTACCTACTGTCAAGCATGGTGGAGGCAGTATCATGGTTTGCAGATGCATGAGTGCTGCTGGTGTTGGACATCTCACTGTCTGTGATGGCACATTGAACTCTGCCTAGTATTGTGCCATTCTCCAAACCCACACGCTCCCTTCGGCACGTGCACTTTTCTGTCAAGGTCAGAACAGGATGTTTTAACATGATAATGCCCCTTTCCACACATTCAGGGCCAGTATAACTTTGCTGCAGGAGCACAGTATCCAGGTTGTACAGTGACCAACTCAATCCCCAGACATGAGCCCCACTGAAAATCTGTGATGGATTATCAAAGGGTCTGTTTCAAAACATAAACTGAAGTATTAAAAGCGGTAATTCAAGAAGAATAGGACAAGATTACACCTAAACAGTGTGAAAGGCTCGTGGGGAACATGCCAGCCAGGATTGGAGCGCTACTGCATGCTAATGGCAAGTCTACTAAATATTAATTTGATGCTGTGATGGTTTAATTTTTGTTCAGTTTTGAAGTCATTCTCTGTTCAGTTGACTTTGATACCGACAATGTTGAGAACTGACACTGAAACTAATTTAAGAAGAATAGGACAAGATTACCCCTCAACAGTGTGAAAGGCTTGTGGGGAACATGCCAGCCATTACTGGAGCTCGACTGCATGCTAATGGCAGGACTACTAAATATTAATTTGATGTGTGATGGTTTATTTTTTGTTCAGTTTTGAACATATTCACAGTTATCTCTTGACTTTGATACGAACAATGTTCAGAACTGACACTGAAACTGTCAAGAAGCCACTTTTGTTAGTTTTTCTTGTAAACAATAAACAAAAGATATAGTTTGTATTTGTTTGTCTATGTAAAGCAGCCACACCTTTTGAAACACAAAAAAGATTTTCCCACAAATGTTTTAGGATGATATTTGAGATTGTGTACAATTTTATGGGTGTCTGAAAACTTTTTTATACCACTGTATGTCCCACATCCAACATGTTGACAGTATGACAACAGATTGTCCACTAAAAATATCTCAGACTTTGACATTTTGCAAAATAATCATTATACATGTCACCTGTGAGAGAACAGAATGTTTTTGCTCATCTAAGTAAGACCGCCACTTTGAAGCTCCCCATACAAAATATTAGTATTAGTTATTAACCATTCAGAACTGTTGACTAAACCTGTTCCCCAAATAACAAGTGGTGAGTAACCATGACTTGACGAAAAGCTTAAAATAACTAAAAATTATTTTTGGATTTTGGAAATCAAAACCACAAGAGGAACAGATAGCATATGGATTAAACAATGTGTATATCTGTACAGTATAACTGTTTGTCAAAATACATTACCACAGTATCAGCGTAACAGAATTTTCAATGCCAAAAATTATTTGCTCACAAAATTATTTTGTTGGGTTACAAGTTGTGTTACAATGTCTTGTCCAGCACTGTCAGATAGTCCTCACCTTATTTTCCAAACATTTTGGTTTGTTGCCAGCCACAATGCCTTTTCTCATTTTGTCACAATTTCAGTGATACATTAGAAGGAAATAATCGACTGGTAATGAATTACAATTAACAGAAGCTTTAGTAAGCAGTGATTTTAATCCTTTTGAAGTAAAAATCCTCAGTGATTTCCTTCAATGACCATGTTTCTTTCCCAAATCCAGCTGGTTCCAGCTTCTTAAAACTAAAGAAAGCTGTCATTCTACATTTAATAATAGTACCGTAATTAGATTTCACCTCTGCCAATCCTTAATTGTTCATTAAATCATCTAATCGCAGTGAGATCATCAAAAACATGTCAGTTGCAGTTGAAAATGTTATGGAATGTGTTACAGTGGAAATTAAATTGGAAAAATCAAAAAATATAATTATAAGTTGTGTATATCGTGCCCCAGGTAATAACATTGATGCTTTCAAGGATAAACTGTCAGAAATGTTCAACTCAGTTAATAACAAAATGGTATTTGTGTGTGGTGATTTTAACATTGATCTTTTAAATCCTTATAGACAAACACAAACAGCTGACTTTATAAACTCTGTTTTGTATGGGATTGTACCCCTCCATCACACACCCGAGCAGGATAACTGTAAACTCTGCCACTCTCATTGACAATATATTTACTAATGTCCATGATGGTTTAATCATTAATGATATAAGTGATCATTTACCTGTTTTTGTTACTTTCAAAACCAGTTTAATTACAAATGATGAGATGGAAAATAGTAGTTTAACATGACAAACAACAGAAAGTGCCCTTAAACATCTAAGAGAAGATTTAACCACTCAGGACTGGAGTAAAGTGTATGTTGAAGATGTAGACGAGTCTTATGAATCATTTATTTCCATATTATCTAACTTATATGATAAACATTGTCCACTTGTGGTTAAAATGGCAAAAAAAAATATCCACAAACAAGCCATGGATGACAAAAGGATTAAAAAATGCATGCTCAAAGAAGAATCACTTGTACAAGGAATTTTTAAAACTTAGAACAAAGGAAGCTGAACACAAATATAAGAAGTATAAAAATAAACTAATTAGTATTATGAGATAAAGCAAGAAAACAGTAAACTCCTGGAAAATAACAAGGCCAATGTTAAAATAAAAAACTTGGAGAGTCCTAAATGAAATTATAAAAAAGGGAAAAACAAATAGAAATTACCCATGCTATTTCTATTCAAATAATGACATTGTCATCAGGGAAAATAAACCGATAGCGGACAAATTCAATGAGTACTTTGTCAATGTTGGAAAATCATTAGCTGACACTATTCAACCTCCATATACTACTGATGGAGTAAAAAGCAATATCATAAATAGCAATACACATTCAATGTTTCTTAGAGGAACCAATAAAGAAGAAATAACTGATATTGTACATAAATTTGCAAACAAAAGATCAACTGATTGGAATGGATATGATATGTCGCTGATTAAAAAAAACCATTGATTGTATTATTAATCCACTAGTCTATATATGTAACCGGTCCCTGATGGCGGGAAAATTTCCCAAATCAATGAAAATAGCTAAAGTCATCCCAATTTTTAAATCTGGTGACAAGCATGTGTTTTCCAATTACAGGCCTATTTCTCTGTTACCACAATTTTCTAAAATCCAAGAAAAAATATTTATTAAAAGGTTAAATGGTTTCTTGTCCAAGCACACTATACTCAGCAAGCATCAGTATGGTTTCAGGAAAAGCCGAACTACCTCACTCGCATTGATTGATTTCGTAGAACAGATTGCAAATGCTACAGAGAGAAATGAATATACAGTAGGATTGTTTTTGAATTTGCAAAAAGCTTTTGACACCATTGACCAAAAATTGTTGTTGTCAAAGTTGGAAATGTATGGTGTCAGAGGACTGGCCCATGACTGGCTAACAAGTTATTTAGAGGAACGGCAACAGTATGTTCATTTCAGTGGTGCAGATTCAAAGATTCTGAGTGTTACGTGTGGGGTGCCACAGGGATCAGTGCTTGGACCTTTGCTTTTTGTTTTGTATATTAATGACTTATGTTTGGTCACAAAATCTTTGAGGTGTGTTCTATTTGCTGACGACACAACTTTATTTTGTAGTGGAGAGTACTTAAAACAACTCCTGGATACAGTGGAGAATGAACTAAAAACAGTAAAAAATGGTTTGATGCTAACAAATTATCTCTACATACTGGAAAAACTAAATATATCATATTTGGAAACCGGGCATCAAACGAGCACAGAAATATCAAAATTAATGAGGTTGAGATCGACACTGTGACTGAAAATTAATTTTTAGGAGTAATAATTGACAAAAAAATATCTTGGAAATCTCACATAAATCACATTAAAACAAAAATGTCTAAATCTATTGCCATTTTGTATAAGGCATATTTCAGAAATCAGAATTCACTGAAAACACTATATTATTCACTTGTAGTTCCATATATGACGTATTGTGTGGAGGTTTGGGGAAACACATATAAAACAAACACAGACGCTATTTTTTATTGCAAAAGAAAGCCATACGCATTATCAATTAAAAAAACCTTACCGAGAACCAACTAATCCACTTTTCATTCAGTTAAACATACTAAAATTTAAAGACATAGTAAATCTTAACACACTGCAAATTATGTACAAGGCAAAAAATGGTCAGTTACCACCAAGTATCCAAACGTTGTTTAAAGTCAGAGACAGAAGATATCATCTCAGAGGAACCCTATTGTTTGATAAGCCAAAAATACATACACATGTTAAAAACCACTGTGTGTCAGTCAGAGGTGTTAATCTGTGGAATGATTGCTGTGATACTATCAAAACTTGTAGTACATTAAGAATGATAAAAAAAAAACTATGTAAGAATGGTATGATAATGAGATATAATATGGAAAGCTAATTACAAACCTGTCCACTGTGGTAATGAAGCTGATGTGTGTTGAATGTCAGACTGCTGGACTGCATGTGGCTGTTTTCTTGCAACAACGGGACTTGGGCTGATGCTTATGTTTTTCGCTGCTTATAATTCCCATATAAATCCTCTCGGAAGATTTTGTGTGTCAACTGCAGTTTTGTGCTTTGCCGTTAGAATGACCATGGCTGATGGTCACCCTCTGAGCCCGGTCTGCCTTAGGTTTTTTCCTACAATTTAAAAATGAGGTAGGGAGTTTTTTCTTACCACTGTCGCCATTGTGCTTGCTCAGAAGGTATGTGCAATGCTAAACCTTAGCATTGTGAAGAGCCTTCAGGCGACTCTTGTGATTTACACCATATAAACTGATGGAACTAATGTGATGATATTGATTTATGTTATTTGTTTAGTAGGGTAAGAGGAGTAGGCGTAGAAATAAAAAGCTTTTGCTTCTGGCTACACCCTTTCGGTTGTATATAGATTTAATGTATGGTTTTGTTTTGTTTTTTTGTTCTCGATTCCTTAAAGAACCGAATAAATTTCATTCATTCATTCATTCATTCATTCATTCATTCAATTTTCAGTTCAATTCAATTTTATTTATATAGCGCCAATTACAGGTCAAATTGTCTCAAGACGCTTTACAGAACCCATATGCCTGAATCCCCAGAGAAGCCCTAAGGTGACAGTGGCAAGAAAAAAACTCCCTTTTAAAAGGGAAGAAACCTTAAGCAGAACACAGCTCTTTATGTGGGGGGACCCATCTGCCTGCTGGCCGGACGGTTAAGAGGGACGGAAGAGGGAGAGACGCAGAGGGATGGGGAGATGGAGGGGGAGCGGGAGGGATAGGAGAAGAGGAGGGTGGGGAACAAGGAACATGTAACACACAATTGAATACATGCATGATAAGCTGGATGATACATACAAAGTACAAGGAAAGATAAGATAAGATAAGATATTCCTTTATTACTCCCCGTGTCCAGGGAAATTTCCCATGTTACAGCAGCATACATCTTACAGTAGAGCAACAATAGCAACAATAAACAGTATAATGATAATCATAATAACAATCACAATATGTCCAGGAGTGTAGGATGGGAAAGGTGGCTTATGGAATGATGTGAAGTACGAGACAACTGTGCAGATTATGTGGTAAGGGATTGTGTGACAGAGTCCAGTTTTGTGTTAACATCAGCCAGTGATGCTGATGTTATAAAGTCTTATAGCAGAAGGAATGAATGACTTGCGATAGCGTTCCGTCTTGTAGGTTAGGTGTCTCAGTCTACTGCTGAAATTGCTTCTTTGAGACTTCACAGTGTCATACAGTGGGTGAGAGGGGTTGTCCCTGATGGATGTGAGCTTTGCCAACATCCTCCTCTCACCCACCTCCTCTATGGAGACCAGGGAACAGTCCAGCACAGAACTGGCCCTCCTGACCATTCTGTTCAGTCTCTTTCTGTCCCTCTCAGTGCTCCCTGCTCCCCGCTCCCCAGCAGACCACTGCATAGAAAATAGCAGACGCTACTACAGAGTCATAAAATGTCCGGAGCAGAGTCCTGCACACTCCAAAGGACCTCAGTCTCCTCAGCAGGTGGAGACGACTTTGGCCCTTCTTGTACAGGACCTCTGTGTTGTGTGACCAGTCCAGTTTGTTGTTGAGGTGAACACCCAGGTATTTGTATGACTCCACTATCTCAATGTCCATACCCTGGATATTCACTGGTGCAGTCTGAGGTGCCCTCCTCCTGCGGAAGTCGATGGTCATCTCTTTCGTCTTACTGGCGTTGAGCTGCAGATGGTTTCGCTCACACCAGTCGACAAAGTCAGAGATGACTATCCTGTACTCCAGCTTGTCCCCATTCGACGCACACTCAACAATGGCTGTATCATCAGCGAATTTCTGGAGGTGACAGCTCCCAGAGTTGTATTGGAAGTCCGATGTGTACAGGATGAAGAGAAAGGGAGAGAGCACTGTCCCCTGTGGGGGGCCCATGCTGCTGACCACTACATCAGAAATACAGTCCTGAAGCCTCACGTACTGTGGTCTATTGGTGAGGTAGTCAGTGATCCAAGCAGCCAGGTGACAGTCTACTCCCGCTCCCTCAAGCTTCACCCTGAGCAGAGAAGGCTGGATTGTGTTGAAAGCACTGGAAAAGTCAAAGAACATGACCCTCACAGTGCTGCCGGTTTCCTCCAGGTGAGTCTGTGCAGCAGGTAGACAACTGCGTCATCCACTCCAATGTTCGGTTGGTAAGCGAATTGCAGTGGGTCCAGATTAGGGCTCACCAGGGGGCGTAGATTCCTGAGGATGATCCTCTCCATGGTCTTCATCAGATGAGAAGTGAGGGCCACAGGTCTGAAGTGGTTTGGCTCTCTGGGGTTCCTGGTCTTTGAGACAGGAACCAGGCAGGAAGTCTTCCACAACACAGGAACCCTCTCCAGACTCAGGCTCAGGTTAAAGATGCGCAGCAGCACCTGACAGAGCTGGTCTGCACAGTCTCTGAGGAGTCTGGAGCCGATTCCATCAGGACCTGCGGCTTTCCTGGTCTTGATCTTTTTTAACTCATTTCTCACCTGATCAGCAGCTATAGAGAGGCTGGGGGTGGAGGAGGATGAAAGGAGAGAGGGTGATGATGGTGGTGGTGGTGGGGGTAAGACAGGGGGAGGTGATGGGGCTGTGTGTGAAGTCCAGAGGTGGTGGGGGGTGGGGGGAGGAGGAGATGTACTGTTGGTGGTATAGAGCTGAGGTGTGAAGAAGAAGCTGGCTGGTCAGTGCTTTGATGAGAGGGGGGAGGAGTGGGAGCAGAGTCAAACCTGTTAAAGAACAGATTAAAGAACAGATTCAGCTCATTGGCCCACTCCCGGTCTCCTGCTGCAGCACCCCTCTCATGGCCTCCGCTGTAACCAGAGATGGATCTCAGGTCTTTCCAGACCTCCCTTGTGTTATTAATCTTCAGGTGAGATTCCATCTTGGTCCTGTAGCTGGCTTTGTCCGCCTTTAATAATTATTTATTTATTAATACAGTGCCTATCATAAGTATTCACCCCCTTTGATCTTTTACCCTTTTATTGCTTTCATAAATCAATCATGGTCAATAAAATTTAGCTTTTTTAACAAAAAAAACTTTATCGGAAAAAACTCTTTAATGTCAAAGTGAAAGCAGATTTCTATAAAGTAATGTTAATGAAAGAAAATTATATAAATGAAAATAATTGTTTGCATAATTATTCAACCCCTTTTTAATTTAATGGTCTAATTCAGTAGAGGTCCATCAAATTGTTGCCAATAGTCTCACAATTAGTGAAATGAAGATCACCTGAGTGGTGTGGGTGTGTTTCAAGTGATTGAGTTGTAAAACACCTGTGTCTGAAGGGTCCAGAGAGCGGTTGATCAGTATTCCTGGCTACCATTACAACATGAAGACAGAAGAACACTCTAAGCAACTCAGGGAAAGGGTTATCGAGAAGTACAATTCAGGGGATGGTTACAAAAAATTTCCAAGGCACTGAACATCCCCCGGAGTTCAGTGAAATCAATTATCAAGAAATGGAAGGAAGATGGCACTTGTGTGAATCTGCCTAGATCAGGCCGCCCTCGCAAACTGAGTGACCGTGCAAGTAGGAGACTAGTGAGAGAAGCCACCAAGACCCCTACAACTACTCTGAAGGAGTTACAAGCTTCAGCGGCTGAGATGGGAGAGACTGTGCATATAGCAACTGCTGCCCAGGTTCTTCACTGGTCAAAGCTTTATGGGAGAGTGGCAATGAGAAAGCCACTGTTGAAGAAAAGTCATATTAGATCTCGACTAGAGTTTGCCAAAAAGCACGTGGAAGACTCCATGGTCAAGTGGAAGAAGATTCTTTGGTCTGATGAGACCAAAATTGAGCTTTTTGGCCATCAGACAAGACGTCCTGTTCGGCGGAAACCAAACACTGCACATCACCAAAAACACACCATCCCCACTGTGAAGCATGGTGGTGAAAGCATCATGCTGTGGGGATGTTTCTCAGCAACTGGACCTGGAAGGCTTGTAAAGATAGAGGGCAGAATGAATGCTGCAAAATACACTGAAATCCTGGGGGACAATCTTTTTCAGTCTGCAAGAGAACTACGTCTTGGGAGAAGATTTATTTTCCAGCAAGACAATGATCCAAAACATACTGCAAAAGCTACACAGGAATGGTTAAAAAAGAACCAGGTAAATGTTCTGGAGTGGCCGAGTCAAAGCCCAGACCTCAATCCTATAGAGAATTTGTGGCTGGACTTGAAAAGGGCTGTTCATGTCCCATACCTGACAGACCTGACAGAGCTTGAGCAGTTTTGCAAAGAAGAATGGAGGAAAATTGCAGTGGGCAGATGTGCAAGACTGATTGAGACCTATCCACACAGACTCACTGCTGTGATTGCAGCCAAAGGTGCATCAACTAAATACTGACTTGAAGGGGGTGAGTAATTATGCAAACAATTATTTTCATTTGTATAATTTTCTTTCATTAACATTACTTTATAGAAACCTGTTTTCACTTTGATATTAAAGAGTTTTTTCCAATATTTTTTTTTTGTTAAAAAAGCTAAATTTTATTGACCATGATTGATTTATGAAAGCAATAAAAGGGTAAAACATAAAAGGGGTTGAATACTTATGATAGGCACTGTACATTCCAGCACAATTGTCTGGACTCCTGCTGTTCTTTGTGAATTTGTGCCATTAAGTTTGGTCACCTCAGCAAATTCTCTGCATAGCTTTATCTAATGTCAAACTGACATGGGGCCAAATTAACTGGAGTAACTCACAAAAGAGACACACAGAACTCTAATTACACCAAATTATTCATAGTAGACTGTAAAACAGTGGAATTCCCTTTAACAACAGAACTGTACTGCAGGCATGTGAGACACCCTCACAGTCCCACAGGTCTGCAGCACAAACACATACAGCAGAGAACAGTAACATGGCACACACACTCTTACCTGGCTGTGTGCGTACGTGCGTGCGTATGTGTGCACACTTTACCATCATTCTCAAGCAAATCAGCAAATTTTTCGCTGTTGGGAAAAGACCCACCTCCGCCCTTGCTGCCATGGCAACTGGTGAACTGTGTCACCTGCCAGTGGATTTAGTGTTTCTCTGTGTGTATATGTTTGTGTGTGTGCAGTAGTGTGTTTTACCAAAAGGAAGTGGTTGTAAGAAAAGAACACACAGCATGTCTAATACATATTTCAATGCTGCTGCACCCAGCATCTCTGTCTCTGTGCAGGTCAGTGTCATATCTGGACACACCTTTCCTCCTCTCCCTCTTCCCTCTGCATCTTCATCTGATAGCCTAATGCCAGTAATGGAGCTCACTGCCTGTTGTCAGCATGCCAGAGGTCTTGCAGCAGTGCTTGGCGTGCTGCTCTGCACTCCTCAGCTCCATGGGGCATGTTTACATTTTCAAACTTTTCTGGTGGGAAGATAAAGAAGTTGAGCTGACAGACCAGAGTCAGAGGGGTTCAGGGAGAGAGAGACAGGGTTGTGAATGCTGAGGATGGGAGCCGAGAGCCGCTTTCATTTAGGATTTGTTTGGTGCCAAACAAATACCTCATTGGCTTTCATTTATGATCTTTCTCAAAGAAATTTTTTCCACTGTGAGGGTCTGTAAACATACATTTCAGATGACTTACAGTTTGTGTCCATATTATCTGTTATTTACACCCTTTTTATTCATCGAATGTGTAGTGTCCTTAGGATGATTTTCCTCATGGTGGAATGATTTATGTCAAATAATTTAGAGGTCATTTTAAAGCCCTTGCCTGGCTCATCAATATCCAAAACCTTTTTTTCTGAAGGCCTTAGAGCTCTTTAGAACATGGCATGATGACACTACACACTTCTATAACAAAGAGAACAACAAAGCCAAGTGTCACTGGTCCCAGAGTTGGATGCTTCAGATCTGTGGTTGTTGTCCCATCAACTGGCTTAGGCCCCATCCACACGAAGATAAACCGAGGTCTAAACGCATAAATTTCTTGCCGAATCTGCGTATCATCCACACGAAGACAGCGTTTTGGGGGTCTGTAAACGATCACTTTTGAAACCAGGTTCCAGAGTGGAAACATTTTGAAATGCTGTATCGGCAGCTCCGTGTTTACTGGCTCTCCGCTACTTTTCAGAATGCTTGCGTCATAGTTTCGTATCTTCATTGACACGCATGCGCAGTTTCATAACTTCATTGACACACATGCGCTATACGCAGCAACGACAACAATGGTGGCGTAGAGTGTAGCAAATGTGCTGATGAAGCTAGTGACTCTACTATCCCTGTTGCAGCAAAATCTCCTTCTTCTCAATCACCACCGAGTTGAACAAACAATTATCCAGGACACATTACGGCCCACTCATGCTTCCCGGCTTGGTCTCTGTTTACAACTTTTGCCGCAAGTGCGCATGCCCACTGTTTTTTCTTCTGTTTGTGCGTGTTTCCGTCATATCGTTACAGCGCCCCGAGAGGTCTGGCATGGATTTTACAGCGTTTCCATGTGTATCGAGTGCATTCATGTAGATGCACACATTTTCTGAGACGCCTTCATCTTTTGAAACTGTTAAGCGTTTTGTCTTCGTGTGGATGGGGCCTCAGTCTCCATCATATCCACTGTGGGATGCTGCTGCTGATCTTCCTCCAGCCCACTGCTTCCAGCTGCCCATTTCCATTTCTACCAATCTACTCTGCATCGCCCTTACTATACTTCTTGATATGCTCATCTACACACTGTTTGAATTTTACTACCAGCTATATATGTAGTATATTTAATGCCAGAGCCGTACATCATAACAGGGAACTTATGAATCACTTCCAATGTTAGCTTGTACTTTGTCTGTATCATCTAGCTTATCATGCATGTATTCAATTGCGTGTTATATGTTCCTTGTTCCCCAACCTCCTCTCCTCCCATCCCTCCCACTCCCCCTCCATCTCCGGATCCCTCTCCCCCTCTACCTCTACCTCTCTACCTCTTCTGTCCCTCTTAACCAGCCAGTGAGCAGGCAGATGGGTCCCCCCACATAAAGAACCTGGTTCTGCTCAAAGTGTCTTCCCATTAAAAGGGAGTTCTTTCTTGCCACTGTCGCCTTAGGGCTTGCTCTGGGGGTTCAGGCATATGGGTTCTTTAAAGCGTCTTGAGACAATTTGACCTGTAATTGTGTCAGGGCCTCCTCCTCAGCTTCTGGCCCAGCTCCCACCTGACTCCCTCTGCAGCAGCTGGCGGCAATAATCTATCAACCTCTTCACTCATCAGCAGAACTCCAGGAAGCTGCAGCTGCAGCACAGCACACCTATCTCTCATCTCCACAATAAAAACCGACTCCACACTCCACACCCTGCCAGATAGTCGCTTCAGCTTTTCTGCCAGCCGTGCTACCTGGTTTTCCCCGTCCGCCCCAGAAACATCTAAAGACACCTCTGGAAGAGGTTTTGGATCTGGCCTTCCTCTGCTCAGCCCTCGCCCTCCAGCCAAATGCTCCCAGGAGGATCGGCTTCCACCCGGCCGCTTTCCTCAGAACCACCAGCTGCTCACCGCTGCCCATCAGCTCCTGCGTCAGACGCCTCGGACTGTCGATCCCCGGGAGCCAGCTCGCCCCCCGTTCTGCCCCTTTAGTAAGTTCAGTTAGTTTATACCTCCTTAGTTTTGGTCCTTAGTAATCCAGCTCCTAGGTTAAGTTCAAACATTCCCCTTGAGTTCCTCCTGTTAATTATTATTCGTATTCAAATCTGATTTTCTGTTTAAACAATCTTACCCTGAGTCTGTGTGTTCTCCGCTTGGGTTCACCACTGCAACCGTGACAGAACTATCTCGCCACGATGAACCCAGAAAACACACAGCCCACCTCAGACCCACCCTGGTACCCCCAGCAGCTATTTCAGGCTGTATCCAGCCAGGGGACTCTCTTAGGACAACATGGGCAGATGTTGAAAGTGTTATCCGAGTCTAATCAGAATGTGGTCTCCCAAGTGAGCACACTTACCGAAAAAGTTACGGAGCTGTCTGCGTTAATCGCTCAGCTACCCCCCAACACCCGCACCAAGCAATACCTCTCAGCCCACTTCAGATTCAGGTTCCACTGGGACCAGCCAGAATTCCATGGTAACACACGAACTGTTTGTCCCTACGCCGGAGCGTTACGGGGGAGACCAGGGGACCTGTCAGGCTTTTCTCATGTAAACCTCACTACTTTTTGAATTACAGCCCCGCACCTACAGCACAGACCACTCTTGCATGGCTGAAATCCTTAGTTTACTTACCGGGGCGGCCCGCGACTGGGGATCGGCCTTCTGGGCAACGCAGTCCACCATCTGTTATTCCTACCCCGCCTTCATTCAGGAGATGAAGAAGGATTTTTACCACCCGGTTCGTGGCCAAGATGCCGGCAACCGCCTCTTGTCCCTCCGCCAAGCCTCCAGAAGTGCACCGGAGTATGCCGTGGAGTTCCAGACCCTCGCGACGGAGAGCGGCTACAACGATGTGGCGCTACGGGACGCCTTCCAGCAGGGGCTGACCAAGGCTTTGAAGGACAAGCTGGCTCCTCAAGAGGAATCCTGCTCCCTCGACGATCTCATTTGCCTTGGCCATCCGGCTGGATAACCGCCTGCGGGAGCACCGCCGAGACAGAATAGCTCAGTTCTCGCAGCCTTCCCAGCCACGTCCCTCCCCCGTGCTCCAAGCCCCATTCCCGATCCACCACCTCGTATCCTACCTGCTGCTTCCATCCCGGAGGACGAGCCGGTGTAGATTGGGCGGACCCATCTTTCAGAAGAGGAGAAGCAGCGCTGAGGCCAGGCCAACGCCTGTCTGTATTGTGGTGGGATGGGACATTACGCCGCTGCCTGTCTATCCAAGCGGGGAAAAGATCCAGCTCGCCAGTAACTGGGGGAACCCTGGTGAGCAGTACTTTTGTCTCATCCCACTTACAGCAGCTTAGAGTCCGCGCCACCCTGGTCTGAGGGGAACATCACCTTACTGTCTCTACTCTCATCAATTCTGGGGCAGACGGGAGTTTTATGGATGAGGCCCTGGCAATCCAGCTGGGGATCCCCATGGAGCCTCTGCCTGCCCCACTGTTTGCATGGGGGCTCAATGGCCGACGCCTAGGCTAGGTTCACCTCAAGACTGCACCTGCCTCAGTCCTCCTCTCCGGCAACCACGAGGAAATCCTGTCCTTCCGTGTCCTCCAGACTCTAAGCACCCCTCTGGTTCTCGGCATCCCCTGGTTACAACAGCATAACCCCCACATTGACTGGGCCCAGGGAAGAATCCTGACCTGGAGCGTGGGCTGCTATGCCACCTGCCTGCGCTCTGCTCCTGACAATCCTGCCCCTACTCCTCCACCCACACCAGTGGACCTGACTGGAGTTCCCCGAGAATATCATGACCTAGCCCAGGTGTTCAATAAGGATCATGCCCTTTCCCTGCCCCCTCACCATCCATATGATTGCGCCATCGAGCTGCTGTCCGGAGCCCCCCTGCCCAGAGGGCGTCTGCACAACCTATCCAAGCCCGAACATGCAGCTATGGAGGCCTACATCAGGGATTCCCTCGCAGCTGGCCTGATCCACCTTTCCTCCTCCCCTGCTGGCTTTTTCTTTGTAGGGAAGAAAGACAAATCCCTTCATCCCTGTATCGACTACCGAGGCCTGAACAATATCACAGTAAGGAACAAATACCCGCTTCCTCTGATCAGCTCAGCCTTTGCCTCCCTCCATTGAGCCACAATATTCACAAAACTAGACCTTCGGAATGCCTACCATCTCGTCCGCATCAAGAAAGGGGACGAGTGGAAGATGGCGTTCAACACCCCCTATGGCATTATGAATACCTGGTAATGCCCTTCGGCCTGACCAACGCCCCCGCTGTCTTCCAGAACCTGGTGCATGATGTCCTCCAAGATTTTCTGAACCGCTGTGTCTTCGTTTACCTTGATGACATCCTGATCTTCTCCCGCAGCCAGGAGGAGCACTGTCTGCATGTTCGGCAGGTTCTTGAATGCCTCCTATGGAACCGTCTGTATGTCAAGGCCGAAAAATGTAAGTTCCATGCTCAGACGGTCTCCTTCCTGGGGTACATCGTTTCTGCAGGTGAGATCAGGATGGACCCTGCCAAGGTCGCAGCAGTTTCAGATTCAGATTCAGATAAACTTTATTTATCCCCGAGGGGCAATTAAGGTGCATATGAGCAGCAGGACGTTATAAAAAATAGACAGGGTATTCACAGTAAGAATAGGATAAAAAAGAATAAAATAGAATAAAATTTAGAATATACAGTATGTACACAATATAAATATCAAATGAGGTGACTGGAGTGGATGACGTAAAGAGCAAACAGACAGTGTAAACAGAGGAAATAGTATGGACTGTGTAGACATTCTAAATAATATAAAACAGTGTAACCAGTGTAAGTATAAACAATAATGCTGGTGAAGTGGTCTGTGGCTTTAGCTGCGTCGGCCCTGGGGTGGATGTAGACCAGGATGATGAAGAGCTGAGGGAATTCTCTGGGAGGGTAGTAGGGACGCAGGGACACAGCGAGCAGCTCAATGTCTGTAGTGCACAGCTTCTCTCTAACTGTAACTGTAGAGCACCAGCTGTTGTTTACATACAGATACACACCGCCGCCATGTTGCTTCCCGGTACATCCACTGTCTCTGTCCAGACGAAGGGGGGGTGAAAAGCCATTGATGTTCAGCATGCCGTCGTCGTCACCGTTGTTCAGCCACGATTCCGTGAATGCCAGAACGGAGGCCGTTCTGTATTCGTGCAGGTGGTTGACACAGGCTTGCAGCTCGTCTAGCTTGTTGCGGAGAGACCGCAAGTTAGCTAGAATAATGGACGGGAGCGCTCGTTGTTTGTGCGTCTCCCGCTTGAGCCTGGCTCTCACACCACCCTTCTTTAACCCCCTCCTGGTTGCCTTGGTTTTTTTGGAATTGCGGTTAGGGTTTTGCTGATGAATAAAGTGTCCTCGGAGTATTTCCTCAGGAAAGTAGTCCGTAGGAGCAGAACGAAAAAGCCGGAGTCCGGGCTGCGGCCGCAGCTGGATGAGGGAGTCTCTGGTGTAGTTGAGCCGTAGGACCATATCGGAGTGTCAGAAACGCCGAATAGTCCGAAAAACACCGAGAAAAAAGTGCCGAAAGACGGCGAAGCAAGCGACGAAAAAGAGCATTAAAGTCGGAAAAGAACGCAAAACTGCTCAGCTGACCGGCCGGTCGACCACACGAGCAGCGACCCGGAACCCGAATTTGACCGCGGTGGAAGAATGGCCAAGGGCCGAGGACCAGAAACAACTTCAATGGTTCCTCGGGTTCGCCAACTTCTACCGCAGCTTTATCAAAGACTACAGCTGCATTGCTGCCCCTCTTACAGCACTCACCTTGACCCTCAGAAAGTTCTCCTGGAACCCGGAGGCAGAGCCGGCGTTCCAGGAGCTCAAGACCTGTTTCACCTCGGCCCCAATTCTCACCCAGCCGGATTCTAGCCTCCAGTTCATGGTCGAACTGGACGCATCGGACACCAGAGCAGGGGCAGTCTTATCCCAACATTCCCCCATCGACAACAAACTCCACTCCTGTGCGTTTTTCTCCAAGAAGCTGTCTGCGGTTGAGAGGAATTATGACATCGGCAATCGGGACCTCCTGGCAGTGAAGTTGGCGTTGGAGGAGTAGCATCACTGGCTGGAGGGAGCAGAGCAACCGTTCCTGGTCTGGACGGCCCACAAAAACCTCCAGTACATTCAGACAGCCAAAAGACTTAACTCCCGTCAAGCCAGGTGGGCCCTCTTCTTTTGTCGATTTAATTTTTTCTTGTCCTATCACCCTGGTTCAAGGAATCTGGAGCCAGATGCCCTTTCACGACTGCATACCAAATAAAGTGTTTCTGAGGATCCAGAACCCATCCTCCCAGCCAAATACCTCACCAGCCTGACATGGGAGGTTGAGTCTGTGGTCTGCCAGGCCCAGGAACGGCAATCTGACCCTGGAGGAGGTCCCCCAAATACCTTATTCATCCCTGACACTGCCCGCTCCACTGTGCTCCAGTGGGCTCACTCCAGCCAGCTGACCTGCCACCCAGGGGTTTCTCGGACGCTCTCTGTACTTCGTCACAGATTCTGGTGGCCCTCTATGGAACATGACACACGTGAATACATTGCAGCCTGTTCCGTCTGCCTTCTCAATCCTCTACCTATCCCTAGACGCCCGTGGTCTCATATTGCCCTGGATTTCGTGACTGACCTGCTCCCCTCCAACTGAAATACTGTTATACTGACTGTGGTCAACTGCTTCTCCAAGGCTGCCCACTTCCTGTCCCTCCCCAAATTCCCAATAGCCCGAGAGACGGCCGACCTCTTGGTGGCCAATGTGTTCCTGCCCAACGGCATCCCCACAGACATTGTGTCTGATTGTGGACCCCAATTCACCTCACAGGTTTGGAAAGCCTTCTGTTCAGCACTGGGGGCCACGGTCAGTTAAACATCTGCGTTCCATTGGCAGAGCAACGGCCAGACGGAGCGGTTGAACCAGGAGATGGAGACCACTCTTCAATGCATCGCCTCCGAGAACCCCAACTCATGGAGTGCTCAGATCCCCTGGGTGGAATACACCCATAACACCCTCCTCAACGCCTCCTCTGGCCTCTCTCCTTTCCATTGTGTTCATGGATATCAGCCACCGTTGTTCCCAGAGCTGGAGGAAGGCATTGCCGTACCCTCTGTGGCTGCTCACCTCTGTCGCTGTGCTCGGACCTGGCGCCAGGCCTGGACTGCCCTGCTCAAAGCCTCCTGAAAGACCCAGGACCAGGCCACTCCGCTGCCCCTGTCTACTCCCCTGGGCAGCGTGTCTGGCTCCGGGCCAAGAATCTGCCTCTCAGGGTGGAGGCCAAGAAGCTGGCCCCTCGTTTTGTAGGGCCCTTTGAGGTCAAGGCCATCATTAACCTTTGCGCTGTCTGCCTGAAACTTCCCCGCTCCATGCGGGTGCACCCTACATTTCATGTTTCCCAGCTAAAACCTGTCCGAGAAAGCCCCTTTGCCTACACCACCACCACCCAGGACCCTGGAAGACCATCCGGTATACATCGTCAGGAGGCTTCTGGATGTGCGCCGCCGAGGCAGGGGTGTTCAGTACCTGGTTGACTGGGAGGGCTATGGACCAGAAGAACGGAGCTGGGTTCCCCGTCAGCACATCCTGCACCCTACCCTCCTAACAGACTTCCGCCGCCAACACTCAGAGCATTTCCACCTTGCGCCGGGAAGCGCACGTAGGAGGGGGGGTACTGTCAGGGCCTCCACCTCAGCTTCTGGCCCAGCTCCCATCTGACTCCCTCTCTGCAGCAGCTGGTGGCAATAATCTATCAACCTCTTCACTCATCAGCAGAACTCCAGGCAGCTGCATCTGCAGCACAGCACACCTATCGCTCATCTCCACAATAAAAACCGACTCCACACTCCACACCCTGCCAGATAGTCGCTACAGCTTTTCCGCTAGCCATGCTGTCCGGTTTTTCCCGTCCGCCCCAGAAATATCTATATTCACCTCTGGAAGAGGTTTTGGATCTGGCCTGTCTCTGCTCAGCCTTCACCCTCCAGCCTAACGCTCCCAGGAAGATCGGCTTCCACCCGGCCGCTTTCCCCAGAACCACCAGCCACTCTCCGCCGCCCATCAGCTCCTGTGTCAGATACCTCTGGACTGTCGATCCCCAGGAGCCAGCTCGCCCCCGTTCTGCCCCTTTAGTAAGTTTAGTTAGTTTATACCTCCTTAGTTTGGTCCTTAGTAATTGTAGGATTTCTTGATATATGTTGATATATGTTTGTAAGGGTTCTCTCTACCAATTATAATCGTAAGATTATAATAATGTTTCTCCACCAATATTAATGTAGGGTTAATGTTTGCTCAAATGGGTTTAAGGGTTTTATACAGAATTATTATATAGTCTACCTGATATTCGACTAGCGAAGTATTTTGATTAGACTAATGTAACAATTAGCCTATGAAACACGAGCGGATTCCTCCTCCTGCAACTTTTACCTTTGGCAGGAGGAGGAGTGCACTCGTTTCCCATTGAAATGCACTCGCGGAATCCCAGAATCAGGCAGCCACTTACCTCTGGTGTGTGTGTGGCCTAAAGAGATAGTTCACCAGTTTACTTGAAATGTTAAGGATTGCAAAGTGTGTATTTAAAAGAGCTTGTATTTTATTTTTCTATTTTATACGATCACAGACTGTTGTTATTTGAAGATGTTTGTCAAGTTTACTTGAAATTTTATAGATTGTATTTGTTTAAAGTGTGTATTTAAAAGAGCTTGTATTGTTTGGGATCAGTAAAACTGACACTTTGTATATCTTTGCTTCTGTGTCATTTATAAATGCTTTATAAAGCATAGATAGTCCTCACTTTAGATGGGCTCACGGAATATACTTAACTAATGAGTAGTAACCGCATTAATAAGTTATTCATTGAGTATGAATATGTGTTTGTAAATCATATACTAACACAGTTGCTAACCCTTTATAAAGTATTAACAACTGAGGTTATCAATGAGCAACAAAACATTTTTAACCGGATTTATTAAGCGCTTAGTAATGCATAATAAATGCCATACAGATCATGAATTCATGATTAATTAAGCACGTATAACTAATTAATTACAAATGATGAGTTAACGATGAATTAAGCACTTTACTAATGTTTAACTAATGCTTAATAATGTGTTAGTTGAATATTTAAAACTGTCTTTACTCATGCTTTGTAATGCATTACTAATGGTGAATTCATGATGAGTTCATGAGGATTTAACGATTAACTAATGCTTAAATTATGCTGAACCAATGCTTAACTAATGCTTAATAGTGTATAGTTATTATAAAGGGTTACCCACTTCGGATATGGAGTTCTGAGGGAAAAGGGATAAATAGACCACACCTGAAAGCAGCCGTCAATTTGATAGTAGGCTAATTTGTTAGCCTGTAAATATTATCTTTCAAAAGATAATTTGAGAAAGTTGCACCAAGTTCCAGTGACTGAAAGGTACTTGGATGCCGTGATGATGATGATGATGATGATGATGATGCCTCGATGGATGGTCCGGTCGGCCTTGGTTGATGTGGGTCGGAACAACAGTGGACAGAGTGGAGCCTCAGACTGATGGATAGCAAGTCGAGTTCAAAATTCAGGAGAACTCAAAATGGTGGTTTCAGATGTGGTCATTTAAAGTGTGCCTTTGCATATCATTAACTCAGTAGGGGTCTGGTACATCCCCGGTCAGGGAAGGCTGAGGTCCAGAGGTCCCTCACAGAGTTACATTTTCAGGAAATTTCTGTAACTTTCCAAAATATTAAAATTTGATGAACATGGTTTATCTAGGAGCGTTACTGATAGATAGCTGATTAAAATGGTACCAAACATGCTCATATGTGATCGGCAGACATGTTAAAATAATGACATTGATACTAATCAGGAGGAATAAAATATTAAAAGTAAGGCAAGAGGTAGATTAATCATGAAGTCATTGAAAAAATCACTTGTTTGGTGAAATGGATGTACATAAAAGGAGTTTTGTCCAGAATTGGGAGATGATTGTCTTTGTTAGTTTTGAGGTGAGTCCAGAGTTCCTTTGTGAATGGAATGTCTTTGAATTGTTCCTCCAGGTTTCTGAGCTTCTTCCTTTCTGTGGTTCAGGAATCAGTCAGAATTTTTATTGCCATCAATTTGGTTCTTTGGAGTCTTGGTGGTACTTGGGTGTTTTGAGCCAGTCTCTTGCCAAGACAGGTCCAATACACATCCTGGAGGTCTGTATTGGGGGGAATCCTTTAAAGTCAGCTCTCGGCCTCGCTTTCTGCTGACTTGGGCCCTGTCCACTCGTATCCGGATAAGTCTGAAAACGCATATATTTTTCTCTGATTCGGCCTGTCATCCACACGTAACCAGAGGTTTTTGGTTCTGAAAACGGAGGTTTTGAAAACTCCAGCCAAAGTGGAGATTTGGGAAAAACCCCGGGTATACATTTATGTGTGGACAGACATAACCGGAGTTTTAGGAGCGCAGACATCACTGCCTGCGACAAAACTGCTGTGATGTCAGACATGCAACCTTTGTAGACAATCGGAGCAGAATGGACGCGCTCAAAAGTGTGCTGGTTTCAACAATACTACAGGCGCTTTTTGCTTGTTTGATGTTACAAGCTCATTTACTGCTTTACTTCGAAGAGCATCAGAGAAGGAGGACTGCTGTGACTTCCGCTATTTTGCACCTGACAACCATTCCACGTCCTCGGCATGTTCGACACGAGAGACGTACATGTATACGGATACGTGTAGCCGGAGATTTTTTTTGAAAACGGAGACGTGTGGCCGCAGATTTTTTCCTAAACGGAGGGGGGCGGATATTCGGTTTTAAAAATATCCGAATACGTGTGGACATGGCCTTGGTGCTTCGCACCCCCATACATTTCCCACATCTGGCGTGGTGTCCTGGTGTCCCTCTTGCTTCGCTGATCAAAGCAAGCCTTGTCTCCACTGTGTCTGTGAAGGTGTTAAATCTGTTCTTGTCCTGTTCCACTGTTGATAATGGCTGGTGGATCCTACAGTAATCCAGCTCCTAGGTTAAGTTCATACATTCCCCTTGAGTTCCTCCTGTTATTATTTGTATTAAAATCTGATTTTCTGTTTAAACGATCTTGCCGGAAGTCTGTGTGTTCTCCGCTTGGGTTCACCACTGCAACCGTGACAAATTGGCGCTATATAAATAAAATTGAATTGAATTGAAAGCATCAATGTGAGAGGTTTAAATAGGACACCTGTCACTCAATAAGCTGGTTACAATCATTGGCACCTAATATTTGTTTGAGTATATCAGCTCAAATTATTATGTCGTTGTTTACTTGTTGAATATGTCAATATGTCAACAATTTCCACTGATTGTACTTTAAATTCTTTTGTTTTTTTTTGGCCACGACTGTACACTTTGGGAGGAGTGAATACTGTATTGGAGAAACACCTCTGTTCAAACCTCTGAAGATGTTACAACAGTCCGAGCAGCTTCAGATGAAGTGGTATAGGTAATCCATCTAAACGAATATGGCCAGTATTAATGATATTGCTACATTATTAGATATTTTGAGTAGCTTGTTATCAAACAACTGATAAAACTGACAAAATTAGTTGCAAATTGCATTCAGTCCTATTTTCCATACAAAGCAGCCAGCTTCCTAACATTGTGTACTGTCTTTCCCCAAACCTCAGCTTGTCAGTAATAATGAAACTCATCCAGGTTATGAATCCCGGAACCTGATAGCTGCAGTGGAATCACTTAGGAGTGTAACTGCAGATCACTTTATAGCAGATTTAAATCTAAGCTTTTCATGTGTCAGTGTGATAGCAGAAAACATCATTCACAGCAAACTATTTGCTTATTATTGCCCTGTTTTCTCTGCCTGCTGAACAGTCTCAAATCTCAGTGAGCACGTCCCACTGCTCAACTCCGATTTGTCAAATAAATTCACTTTGACAGGTCTCCTTCTCTGTAGCATCCAAAAAGCATGTCATTGGCAACATTTATGATGAGTCTGTCAAGAGAAATTATGAGAGGGCTCTCCTCTCCTCTCATGTCCAACTTGGTTTATTTTCAGTGTCTATGCTCTGATGTTGTTCATGTTGGAAATCGATAAGTTGCAGGCACATTTTTATTGTGTGATGCTGTTGCTGTCGCAGCAGTGCAGATATAATCAGCAGGGGCCAGACACAGAGGATTACACCATGAACTAACTCTCCTCCTATTCACAAGCATGCCTGTACATCCGTGCTTGCCATGCATGAAGACAATCTTGTCATTCCTCAACACCTTGTCCTTACTTTAACCCTCAGACTGCACCGATAATCAGAGAAAAGCATACAATAGTGCAACAGTTTTCACCTCAGTCTTGTGCTTCACATCGAAAGTGTCACCTGGAAAGAGAACTGTTTACTGCAGAAGCCAGGAGCTCAAGATATAAGAGAAGAGAGAGGGGCTGTTGTCAGCCAGAGTACAGTAATACAATATGCGCACACACACTAGCAGATTCATGCTGGGTCTAGAGAGTGATGTCATGATGTGCAGCGGAGGGTGGATTTAAAGCAGGATCATGTTAGGCCAAAGAATAAAAGGAACATTGAAGGGGCATTGCAGTGGGTGTGAGTGTGATGAGATTACTATTAGACCCATCTGTTTATGTAGACAGGGATGTAATATATATGACGGTGCATGGCCTAATGTAGGGGGTGTTGGAGCAGTACATGGCTACAAACAATATGTGTTGTAGTTAGTTTTTCATGCTGGGTGTTGCTGGGGCCCATAATGCTGATAAAAAGAGGATAGAGTCCATGTCAGGAGGGCACATGCCAGAAAGAGGGTACGTAACCTTTCCACTGGTTGATTTTAAGGTATTATCTGGTATGAGGAGAGGACCATGCAGCACACAGCAGCAGCTAGAAGGTTAGAGAAGAGCCACATATTGTCAGCAGATGTACTGTACCAGAAGGTGGTGATTGGTAGCATTTTTTTTATCTTGAACTTTACCTTGAACAATGCACACTGCTACAACCCACCTCATTATAGATGTAGTCTGGGCTTTAAAAAAGTAACAACATAGACTACAAAGCTTATTTTTATTCGTTTTCGTGCAAACAACATATATGCTGTTAAAAATCAGCAAAATATTAAGACACATTGCTTACAACAAAGGAAAATGCATTCCTAATTAGAGATTCCTTGTCTTGTAATTATACAGATAGATCATTTTGGGCCTGCCTCTCTTATTATGAGATGTTAAGTTGTAATTACATGACATCATGGACTGATCTATGAGAAATGTATTATATTATCTTATCTATTAAGGCCTGGTTCTAGACTCGCATAACAACTTACATCCCAATCCATGCAGGAAGTCCTGTGATAATTCATTAATGACTTGTTTTGCCCACTTGGAGCTGAGCAGGTGTAAACAAAGACATATATGTTCCACCATAGCATGCTACTGAGACACTTTTATCACAAAAAAGAATTAGTAATGGCCACAAAAATGAATACCAGTGTGGACAAACCTAACAAAGCTGTGCACTTTGTTGCCAGATTTCTTTGTGTGCTGTGGGAAAGATGAATTATTATCATCTTGCAACTTTACTTAATTTGGTTTAGTGTTTGTGCTTTAATCAGCCTTCAAAAAAAGTAAATAAATCACTGATAAACCCACTGTGTACTTAGAGGCCAGCAGTAAATAACAGACATATACATTCAATTAGCAAGTGACCATTGTGAGATTTGGCAGCTAAAGAGATTTTTTTTTCCTCAGGATTTGGAAAAACTGAAACCGAGGTGAACATTCAGTAATAACTGGGTGTTACTGATCAACTGTTAATCTACCTCGTGGTAACAATTTGCCGATATTTACCATATCATCACACTACTTATTTTTTTAAAAGCTTTTGTTTTTATTTCTGATTTGTGCTTGTATGTAAGGGGTCTCACCTGGAGATGAGGTGAGGATCTCAGACATCTAGAAGAAGCAGGAACTGAGTAGCTGCTTTCCTGCATGCAAGTTGCATAGTGACCCTGTAGAAGCTAGCGTATACACAAAACTTTAGTCTGTTAGCACCATGAGCCAGAGAGGTGGTTGAAAATGAATGGATGAATGTCAGCATGCAGGTCTGAATGTCTGTTATAGGTGACTGCCATGATGCTATCATAAGATAATATTATGAAAATGCAGTGACGCTAACATTCAATTCAATTCAATTTTATAGATAGATTAAACCTATTGCTATTGATTCCACAGCAGGGACATTTACGACAAATTTACATCACTCAAATTCACAACACATCATGTCACAGCATTTACCAATCCAAAGTTGCCTTTGGATTCCCTTTGAGTAGGTAGTCGCCAACGGTGGGAAGGAACAAAAACAACAACAATAAAAACCCTCCCTAAAAAGAGAGGGGAAAGAAAAAAGGACAGACAGAGCCAGGCTCAGGGAAGGCAGCCATCTGCCTCAACCAGTTGGGGTGAGAGTGAGGGATAAGGGGCATAGGTATAGCAGGATAGCAGATGGAGAAGAAGCAGTACAAACAATGAACATTTATTGTTCGTACTCACTGTGCTGTGAAGCTCATTACAAGCATACTCAGCAATGTCTGACATTTTTAAATTGCTGTTGCCGAGATGTGTCAGAATGAGCTATTCATTTACTTCTTTTGTAAGTGCGTCTGAGCAAGGCATTTAACCTGCAACTACTGTTCTAGCACCACGAATGTTCCACAGGGGAGATTATTATATATTATATATATCCCAAGTAAGACCAACATTGGACTGTTGTTTTCCTTGGAAATCCAATCAAGCATAAAGACAGAGAAGGTCTTAATATTTCTACGCTCACAAGTTTCATATAAAAATCATGATTAGTACAGCAGCTATATGCTGTTCACAAGCAACAAGCATCTTGCAAGCCTTCTGTTCTGCTCTGGGACTGTGTTTTGATCCACTGTTACCTATCTCACAGTCTTCACAGCTTGTTACGTCTGTTGACAACACATTTATTGTGTCTCTTTTCCCTGCTTCTACACTTTAGCATCACACACACACACACACACACACACACACACACACACACACACACACACACACACACACACACACACACACACACAGCAGAGTGAGGCAGGACACAGCTGTACTGTTGAGTGCTTCTGAAATGGAACTCCATGGCAGCAGTGCAATAACACTGGGAATTATTAACAGAGCAATGCGTGACAGAGCAGTGCCTCTCATACACATCTACCTTCATGTATGACAGTGTATGTATATCAAGGTGTGAGGAATGTTCTTTAAGTCAAGAGGGCAAAGTCACAACCACATGAAAAATCTGGCTTGTTTGTTTTTAATGTTGTGACATATGGTCTGTCTGTGAACCCTAAAATAATTCCTCCTTTCCTTCCTCACCTCTTAACTCGTGTTTATGCCACACATTTCCATCAGACCATAATAAACCCAGAGACCTCTAGAGCACACACTGCTACCAAGTAGATCAGAACAGGGAAGACATTTCTGAGGTACACAGATAGAGGAGACCACTGAACCCAACTAACTGAACATTCATGTTGAACAAAGTTTTACTTGAAGTAACAAACATACAACATCCTACATGGAAACAAGGAGACCAATTTTATTGTAATTCTAAAACTATTAACCCAGCATCCTGTTGTCTAATTAGCTTTCTACATTTGTAATCATATTAGTTTCCACAGCTATACAGCAAACACAGAGTAGTTTACTACTGACACTTAATCACCTCTTTTTGTTCCTCTAAACATGTGTGCCCTCGTTTATCAGCTATTCATGAGCAGAGTCCTGCATGAACTACTGTATGTGCATGAATGTTTGTGTCAGAGTGTTTGTGAATTAAAAACCATTCCTGACTGCACATACACATTCCCGTGGTGAAGGAGTTAATTACAGTGAGATATACTCCATCCAGTCACATTCTTCCCTTCATCCATGAATCATTCAAGAATTTTTTTTTATTTTTTTAGAAAAACCTTAAAACACAGCTGTACTTAAAGCATACCCAATTGGTCATCAGGTTCAAAATCGTTGTTTCATTTAACTGACAAAAATTATTATTAAAATTATTATTAAAAATTATTATTGTAGAGGGGCTTCCGGTTTAAGATGGAGTAGGTCACGTTCTCCTGCAGCTCCCGCAACCCTTAATTCTAACTATAACCATCTTTTTTTTATTATTTCTTTTACAACGTTTGGACGCTTGTTCTTTAATTGTCTCTTTTTCTAACTGACGGTATTTTGTGTCATTATGCCACCAAAAACAGCAAAGTCAAGCGACAAAACCAATCAGCTTTGCTAATGCTGCTAGTACCAGCATTAGCAAAGCTGATTTAACAGACTCACTCGCAGACCTCAATACATCATTGCTTGCCGAGTTGAAGAAATCTTTTGGCCAAGTGAATGACAAGCTACATGGGCTTCAAGAAACTGTTAATAGTCACGGCGAGCATTTGAATTCTCTAGAAGGAGACACGGACTCGCTTAGTCAACGTTTGGCTAAAGTGGAGGACTGCTGCAAAACGCTTCAGGCTGACTACACCAAGCTAAGGGCTAAGCTAACCGATCTGGAAGGGAGAAGTAGACGAAGTAATGTCAGATTAATCGGCATAGCAGAAAATAGTGAAGGCCCACAGCCCAGCAGGGTCTTCTCGCAGTTGCTACAGGATGTTTTTGGACGTGACATCTTCCCAACCCCTCCAGAGCTGAACCGAGCGCACCGCAGCCAGGCCTCCAAAACCAGTTCCCGACGGTAGACCGTGACCTGTCATCATTTACTTTCATCGGCACCAACACAAAGAGCTGGTGAACCGGGAGTCCAGGAAAAGGGGCATGTTGACGTACCAGAACAACCCACTCAGGCTCTACGAGGATTACAGTCCTGAGGTGGTCAGTCAAAGGAAGAAATACACGCCGGTCATGTCAGACCTCTACAAACTGGGACTGAAGCCTTCACTGCTATATCCGGCACGGCTTCGTATCGTCAATAAGGATGGCACTCGCATCGCGTTCAACTCTGTGGCAGATGCTGAGAAATTTGTTGAAGACTTCAACACTCTTGACTGATTAGTTTTGATGCCTGCCAGATGTGACTGCTTCAGTTTGAAGGAGTGAGTATTGGCTTACTGCGACACGGACCGTGTTATGTTTACCTTTACCATATTGTTTTGACAAAGACGTGTTTCTGAATTAGCACCTTACAGTTCTGATGCTGCCTTACAAAGTCACTTGCTATTCAGATGGGTTTTTGCATCTTATTAAAGCGGGACAGAGTTCCTACGCAGATAGCTTGTTACGGGAGCATTAAGATAAGATAAGATAAGATAAGATAAGATAAGATAATCCTTTATTACCCCCATGTGTCCGGATAAATTTCCCATGTTACAGCAGCATACATCATACAGTAGAGCAACAATAAGCAACAATATAATGATAAACATAATAACAATCACAATATGTTCAAGATTGTAGGATGGAAAATGTGGCTTATGTAATGTATCTAATGTGAAGTAAAGTAAAAGTAAAATAGCGCAAGAACTGTGCAGATTATGTGGTAAAGGATGATGTGATAGAGTCCAGTTTTGTTTTAACATCAGCCAGTGATGCTGATGTTATAAAGTCTTATAGCAGATGGAATGAATGACTTGCGATAGCGCTCCTTCTTGCAGGTTAGGTGTCTCAGTCTACTGCTGAAAAAGCTACTTTGAGACTCCACAGTGTCATGCAGTGAGTGAGAGGGGTTGTCCCTGATGGATGTGAGCTTTGCCAACATCTTCCTCTCACCCACCTCCTCTATGGAGTCCAGGGAACAGTCCAGCACAGAACTGGCCCTCCTGACCAGTCAGTTCAGTCTCTTTCTGTCCCTTTCAGAGCTCCCTGCTCCCCAGCAGACCACTGCATAGAAAATAACAGATGCTACTACGGAGTTATAGAATGTCCGAAGCAGAGTCCTGCACACTCCAAAGGACCTCAGTCTCCTCAGCAGGTGGAGACAACTTTGGCCCTTCTTGTACAGGACCTCTGTGCTGTATGACCAGTCCAGTTTGTTGTTGAGGTGAACACCCAGGTATTTGTATGACTCCACTATCTCAATGTCCATACCCTGGATATTCATTGGTGCAGTCTGAGGTGCCCTCCTCCTGCAGAAGTCGATGGTCATCTCTTTCGTTTTACTGGCGTTGAGCTGCAGATGGTTTCGCTCACACCAGTCGACAAAGTCAGAGATGACTGTACTGTACTCCAGCTCGTCCCCATTCGACACACCCAACAATGGCTGTATCATCAGAGAATTTCTGGAGGTGACAGCTCCCATAGTTGTAGTGGAAGTCCGATGTGTACAGGATGAAGAGAAAGGGAGACAGCACTGTCCCCTGTGGGGCCCCCATGCTGCTGACCACTACATCAGAAACACAGTCCTGAAGCCTCACGTACTGTGGTCTATTATTGAGGTAGTCAATGATCCAAGCAGCCAGGTGACAGTCTACTCCCGCTCCCTCAAGCTTCACCCTGAGCAGAGAAGGCTGGATTGTGTTGAAAGCATTGGAGAAGTCAAAGAACATGACCCTCACAGTGCTGCCGGTGTCCTCCAGGTGAGTCAGTGATCTGTGCAGCAGGTAGACAACTGCGTCATCCACTCCAATGTTTGGTTGGTAAGCGAAATGCAGTGGGTCCAGAATAGGGCTCACCAGGGGGCACAGATTCTTGAGGATGATCCTCTCCATGGTCTTCATCAGATGAGAAGTGAGGGCCACAGGTCTGAAGTGGTTTGGCTCCCTGGGGTTCCTAGTCTTTGAGACAGGAACCAGGCAGGAAGTCTTCCACAACACAGGAACCCTCTCCAGACTCAGGCTCAGGTTAAAGATGTGCAGCAGCACCTGACAGAGCTGGTCTGCACAGTCTCTGAGGATTCTGGAGCCGATTCCATCAGGACCTGCGGCTTTCCTGGTCTTGATCTTTTTTAACTCATTTCTCACCTGATTAGCTGTTATGGAGAGGCTGGGGGTGGAGGGTGATGACAGGACAGGGGGTGATGGTGGTGGTGGTGGGGGGTGACAAGGAGACTGTATGTGGAGTCCAGAGGTGGTGGGGGTGTGGGGAGGAGGAGAGGTGTTGTTGGTGGTATAGAGCTGAGGTGTGAAGAAGGAGCTGGCTGGTCAGTGCTTTGATGAGAGGGGGGAGGAGTGGGAGCAGAGTCAAACCTGTTAAAGAACAGATTCAGCTCATTGGCACACTCCCGGTCTCCTGCTCCCCTCTCATGGCCTCCGCTGTAACCAGAGATGGATCTCAAGTCTTTCCAGACCTCCCTTGTGTTATTATCCTGCAGGTGAGATTCCATCTTCGTCCTGCAGCTGGCCTTGTCTGCCTTGATGTTGTTTATCTCCTTCTGCACCCTCCTCAGCTCCTCTTTGTCCCCAGATCCAAAAACCCTCCTCTTCTCCTTCAGCAGGGCCTTCAGTTCTGAGGTCACCCAGGGTTTGCTGTTAGAGAAACACCGTACTTTCCTGGTCGGTACGATGTTCTCTGCGCAGAAGTTAATGTAGTCAGTGATATTGTCTGTTAGTGCATCAATGTCATCCCCGTGTGGACCACACAGCATATCCCAGTCTGGGGTCTCAAAACAGACCTGCAGCGCCTTAGTGGCCTCGTCAGACCACTTCTTCACATACCTTATGGTGGGGGGTTGTTTCTTCACCATAGGTATGTAAATGGGCTGCAGTCTCACCAGGCTGTGATCTGAGCTGCCCAGCGGGGGGAGGGGGGAGGAGCTGTATGCATCTTTGATGTTTGCATACAGTAGGTCCAGGGTTTTACTATCTCTGGTCTGACATGTCACGTACTGAGTGAACGTGGGGAGAGTGGCAGAGAGAGATGCATGATTAAAGTCTCCTGAGATGATAATAAGAGACTGAGGGTGAGATGTTTGCAGCTGGGACATTTCACTGTGGATGAGTTCACAGGCTGCAGCCTCATCAGCCGAGGGGGGGATGTACACAGTAATAGCTATTACATGTGAACACTCGCGGGGCAGATAGAACGGACGCAGACTGACCGCCAGTAATTCAACATCCTTAGTGCAAAGCCACTGTTTTACACTAATGTGCCCAGCATTACACCATCTCTCATTCACATACATCGCCAGACCCCCTCCTTTCCTCTTACTGCTCTCCCTCACGTCATGGTCCGCTCTGACAAGATGAAAACCATCCAGATTTAGAATTGAGTCCGGGATCTGTTCGTTCAGCCATGACTCTGTAAACATCAAGAGACTGCTCTCTTTGTACTCCCACTGCCTGACCAGCGCCGTAAGCTCTTCCATCTTGTTCGGGAGAGACCTCACATTTCCCATTATTACGGATGGAATGGACGGCTTGTAGCGTCTCCTCTTCTCCCGGTGCTACGCTCCTGCTCTGCATCCTCTCCTCCTTCTCTGGAGCTCCGCTGGGATGTCGTTTAATCTCTCCCACTGCTGTTGCCTAGCCCGGCTCAGCGCCAACAGCTGATCCCGACTATAAACAATGGCGCCGTGTTTGAACGGGTCGCCAGCTGAGAAACTTAAAAGTTCCGAAATAAAGAGTAGAATAAGTAGGGGAAGCGCCACTTGTACATCCATTGCTGCACTGTACAAATGCGGTGCACCCACTTGAAGAATAGAATAAAAGGAAAGAGAAAAACTACAAGACGTAAAAACACAGAGTTAACAGGAGCTGCTGTAACTGGCTGCCACTAGCACGGCATAGTTATTGTAGGTATGCTGTTTGTTCTAACAGCTAGTGTCACCTGGGGGTTCAGGGAAGAGTTATTCTGTCTCACTGCCCCTGTTAATGGACGAAAATATCGCACTATGTTAACTTTGCCTCTCTGCCAGAATGTTAAGGCTTTTAACATTACACCTCACGTTTATGTAATGTTTATTTTCGTTGTTGCTTACATTCCTATTTTTGATTTTTAATGGCAAGCTCATTGAATATTATTTCTTGGAATGTTAAAGGGCTGAACTCCTCTGTTAAGAGAAAGACAGTCCTCAGACACCTTAAAAATTTAGGAGCTGGAATAGCATTTATTCAAGAAACGCATCTTAAGAATTGAGATAATGTCCGAATAAAATGTTGATGGGTGGAGCAGCTTTTCCATTCAACTTTTGAGCACAAAGCTAGAGGTGTTGCAATACTCATAAATAAAAATGTAGCTGACACAAATGGAAGGTACGTCATAGTAACTGGTAAACATTACAATCTTAATGTTGTATTAGCCAATGTATATGCTCCAAACTGTGACGACCCAATCTTCTTCTCTCACGTCATCAGTCTGCTTCCTTGTTTAATTTCACATCTGCTTATTATGGGGGGGAATTTTAACTTTTGTCTGGACCCTGAGATGGATCATTCATCTATTAGACCAGGATATGTAAACTTCTAAATCTGTTGCTTACATGCAGTCATTTCTTTCTACCATTGGCATATTGGATATCTGGTGTTTTTTACACTTAGAAGACAGATGGTACTCCTTCTTATTAACTACACATATAGTAGAATTGACTATTTTTTATTGATAATAAAATAACATCAGATGTTCAGTCTTGTGAATACCAACCCATAGTAGTGTCGGATCACGCTCCCCTTTTATTTAAACTGAACATTTCAGATTCTCGGATTCCCAGACGAATGTGGAGATTCAATTTTCTCCTGTTATCTGATGAAAATTTTTTTAACTTTATGTCAGACCAAATCTCTCTTTTTTTAGACTTAAATATCACTCCAAATGTGTCTATTTTGACCATCTGGGAAGCCCTTAAGGCATATTCAAGAGGTCAGGTAATATCTTTTATGGCTAAAAAAAGACAGACTCAAAATTAAAACAAGTGGAACTGGAAAGACAAATAGCTGATTTAGATAATAGAAATGCACAAACTCCATCTCCAGATCTTTACAAAGAGTGGTTAAGGCTTAGTTCAGAATATGATCTACTAACATCACGTCACATTGAATATGTACTGTTAAAGAATCGAAATATTTATGAACATTGGGACAAGGCAGGGGAGGTTCTGTCAAGACAGTTGAAGGGCGCCAGAGTAAAGCAAGTGATTCACGGGGTGACACTCCAAAATGGCGAGACAGTAACTGATCAGTTAGGTATAAATGAAGCATTTCAGTGCTACTATCAAGATTTGTATAATTCTAATAATCCTCGTGAGCCTGCTATTTTTTCAGATTTTTTTAGGGATTTACCAATTCCAACCTTATCCTCAGATCAGGTGTCTGCCTTGGATGCACCAATACAGCAACAGGAGATCGCTGCGGCGATCAAATCATTACAACCCCGGAAATCACCAGGCCCTGACGGCCTGCCGAGTGAGTTTTATGCCGCGTTTTCTGAACAACTAACACCCATCTTTACAGCAGTATGTGCAGAGTCCATCAGCGGGGGATCTCCACTCTGAACCAAGCTTGTATAACGCTACTTCCAAAAAAAAGATAAAAATCCTTTAGAATGTACATCTTATAGACCATTTTCGCTTTTGAATTGTCTTAGCTTGTCATTTAGAAGGAGTATTGCCCAATATAATATCGCCGGATCAGATAGGTTTTGTGAAAGATAGACACTCCTTTTCTAGTATCTGTCATCTAATGAATGTCATATACACACTAAGTCAATCAGACTCTGAGTGCCTTCTCTCCATGGACGCAGAGAAGGCATTCGATAGAGTGGAGTGGGACTATGTGTTTAAGGCTCTCCGCAGGTTTGGGTTTGGTGCTGCATTTATGTCATGGGTTAGATTACTATACGCCTGTCCTTCAGCAATGGTATTAACAAATAATCATTATTCCAAACTGTTTCAGCTGCATCACGGTACTCGGCAGGGATGTCCACTTAGCCCTTTGCTCTTTGTTTTAGCTATTGAGCCCCTTGCCATAGGCGTAAGAAATAACCACTCTATACATGGCATTGAAAGATATGGCACTGTACACAAATTATCTTTTTCCGCTGATGATCTCTTGTTTGTGTCTAAGGCTGAGACAACTATTCCCTGTATTCTGGAGCTCCTTGCAAAGTTTGGAAAAATATCAGGGTATAAATTAAACTTACATAAAAGTGAACTGTTGCCGCTAAACCTGTCTGATTTGGCTTTAGAAAGTATTACAATACCCCTGAAGATAGCTACACGTAGCTTTACCTATCTTGGCATCAGTGTGATGAGGAATTTTAGTGATCTTTTTAATAAAACAGTTTTGACACGCTGCAAATTAAGATTCAACAAGATTTGTCCAAATGGTCACTCATTCCACTTTCTTTGGTTGGCAGAGTGAATGTTCTTAAAATGTCTGTGCTACCCCGATACTTGTATTTGTTTCAGAGCCTCCTTGTGTTCATCTCCAAGGGTTACTTTAAAAAACTTGATTCAATAATTTCATCCTTTATATGGAATGGAAAAAAGCCACGCTTTCGTAAAGCACACCTGCAGAAACCTAAGCAGGATGGTGGTCTAGCTCTCCCAAACTTTTGGCATTACTATTGGGCAGCCAATCTCTGTTGTTTATCTTTCTGGGTATATTATCACTCTGACAACAGTGGGCCAGCGTGGGTTGAGTTGGAGAAACTTTCTTGTAATTCTTTGTCTTTACCAGCTATAATTGGCACATCGGTTCCACTACTTCAAAATTTAACTATTAATAACCCTGTCATTCATAACTCAATCAAAATGTACTCACAATTCCGGAAACATTTTCGCCTCCAAAACATGAGTCTATTCAGTCCAATAATGTCGAATAATTTTTTTCCTCCTTCGTTGCAGGACACCACATTTGGTATGTGGTTCAGGCAAGGGCCGAAAAACTTCAATGACCTTTATATAGATAATAAATGTGCTTCCTTTGAACAGTTATCGGTCAAATATCATTTATATCCTTCTATCCTTATATTTGCAGGTGAGACACTTTGTTTCAGTTTCCATCCCATGGTTCCCAGACAAACCTCCCAATAATGTAAATGATGATCTGATGTCTTTTAACTCAGCAATAAAGAAAGCTATTTCTTCAATACTGCACTTGACTTCTCAAGGGGATGTCCTCTCTATGTCTACTATTAAAGGGGCATGGGAGCAGGATCTCCAGATGAGTATTAGTGAAGTAGAATGGGCTGATATTCTTAGAAAAATTAATTAATCTTCAATGTGTGCAAGACACTCTCTTATTCAGTTCAAAGTGGTTCATCAACACATCTCCACAAGTCCAAACTGGCTAGGATTTATACCCACATTGACCCGACCTGTGATAGATGCAAATCAGCAGCACTTTAATACACGTTTTGGTCGTGTCCTAAAATACAACAATATTGGGAAGGTATATGTGAAGCCCTTTCTTGCACATTAGGAGTCCAATTAAACCTGAATCCACTTTTGTGTCTTTTTGGGATTACTGGTGGACTTCCTACCGGGGGCCAAAAACGTCTTGCCTTTTCGACCTTGTTAGCACGGCATCTAATTCTTCTCAAATGGAAGGATGCTGCCCCACCCACAGTGTCACACTGGATCAAAGATGTATTATTTCATCTGAAGTTGGAAAAAATAAGATTTGCGATGAGGGGCTCTGCGAAAAAGTTCTATCAGGTGTGGAGGCCTTTTTTGACTTTTTCAGCCAACCAGAAACAACGGTACAATAATGACTAGGCTCAGTAGTGTGGTTGATTTGTGTATTGATGGTCTGAATGCTTTGTTTTTAAAAAGCGTTTTCTGTTAGTGGCAGCAGGGATTGGTTAGTTTGTTTTATGGGTGAGGGGGGGATGTTGTTTTTGTTTGTTTGTTCTGTCTCTGTTATATTGTTAAAATTTCAATAAAAATGTCAAACACCAAAAATTATTATTGGAAACCACAGTGGAAAATTAGAACTAATAGAAATCAACATGGAACTTCTTCCGTTTATTACTTGTATTTGTGTGTTGTACTGTGTGTACAAGTGTTCAAATTTTTAAAATAGTGTCAGATAATAATTAAATGGCAAAATTATGTAAGAAATGTTTTTCACTAGCATATTTCACACAGATCGGAGAAGTGTTCTTACACTACAGTTCTTCAGAAAATATTTTGTGCCTGAATGTCTCTTAGAGTATTTAAGGTTGTAACAGATAGTCCAGAGGTGACAGAAGCATCCTGTCAGCACCCACCATAAAATATGCATAAAGACAATGATCATAGAGAAACACAGAGAAGAAGTTTAGGAGATGAGTGTTGAGTTGCTGATCATGTCTTTCTTACTTTGCACTAGTTTTGGAGAGAGCAGCAAGGCACGCACTTAAATCTTGTGGGTTTTCATGTGGATTGTCTTCCTTCCATAGCAGTTATTTATTTTTTGTAAACAGTTCTTTTTCTTAGCATTTAATTGCTTAAATTCTTTTGAAACCCCTGCACCTACACACGTGGACAAAATTGTTGGTACCCCTCAGTTAAAGAAGGAAAAACCCACAATTCTCACTGAAATCACTTGAAACTCACAAAAGTAACAATAAATAAAAATTTATTGAAAATTAAATAATCAAAATCAGCCATCACTTTTGAATTGTTGATTAACATAATTATTTAAAAAAACAAACTAATGGAATAGGGCTGGACAAAAATGATGGTACCCATTACTTAATATTTTGTTGCACAACCTTTTGAGGCAATCACTGCAATTAAACGATTTCTGTATTTGTCAATGAGCGTTCTGCAGCTGTCAACAGGTATTTTGGCCCACTCCTCATGAGCAAACAGCTCCAGTTGTCTCAGGTTTGATGGGTGTCTTCTCCAAATGGCATGTTTCAGCTCCTTCCACATATGTTCAATGGGATTCAGATCTGGGCTCATAGAAGGCCACTTTAGAATAGTTCAACGCTTTTCTCTCAGCCATTCTTGGGTGTTTTTGGCTGTGTGTTTTGGATCGTTGTCCTGTTGGAAGACCCATGACCTGCGACTGAGACCAAGCTTTCTGACACTAGGCAGCACATTTCTCTCCAGAATGCCTTGATAGTCTTCAGATTTCATCGTACCTTGCACACTTTCAAGACACCCTGTGCCAGATGCAGCAAAGCAGTCCCAAAACATTACTGAGCCTCCTCCATGTTTCACCGTAGGGACAGTGTTCTTTTCTTCGTATGCTTGGTTATTGAGTCTATGAACATAGAGTTGATGTGCCTTACCAAAAAGCTCCAGTTTGGTCTCATCTGTCCAAAGGACATTCTCCCAGAAGCTTTGTGGCTTGTCAACATGCATTTTTGCAAATTCCACTCTCGCTTTTTTATGAGTTTTTTTCAGCAGTGGTGTCCTCCTTGGTCGTCTCCCATGAAGTCCACTTTGGCTCAAACAACGACAAATGGTGCGATCTGACACTGATGTACCTTGGCCTTGGAGTTCACCTTTAATTTCTTTGGAGGTTGCTCTGGGCTCTTTGGATACAATTCGAACGATCCGTCTCTTCAATTTGTCATCAATTTTCCTCTTGCGGCCACGTCCAGGGAGGTTGGCTACTGTCCCGTGGGTCTTGAACTTCTGAATAATATGAGCCACTGTTGTCACAGGAACTTCAAGCTGTTTAGAGATGGTCTTATAGCCTTTACCTTTAAGATGTTTGTCTATAATTTTTTTTCGGATGTCCTGGGACAATTCTCTCCTTCGCTTTCTGTTGTCCATGTTCAGTGTGGTACACACCTTTTCACCAAACAGCAGGGTGACTACTTGTCTCCCTTTAAATAGGCAGACTGACTGATTATGAGTTTGGAAACACCTGTGATGTCAATTAAATGACACACCTGAGTTAATCATGTCACTCTGGTCAAATAGTTTTCAATCTTTTATAGAGGTACCATCATTTTTGTCCAGGCCTGTTTCATTAGTTTGTTTTTTTAAATAATTATGTTAATCAACAATTCAAAAGTAATGGCTGTTTTTGATTATTTAATTTTCAATAAATTTTTATTTATTGTTACTTTTGTGAGTTTCAAGTGATTTCAGTGAGAATTGTGGGTTTTTCCTTCTTTAACTGAGGGGTACCAACAATTTTGTCCACGTGTGTACATACCTACATGTATGCATACAAATACATGAGATAAATACCAATCTTTGGTGTGCAGGTCTACTGTTTTATGCACAAATTCAGTCTTTCCATTCATAGTTTGACAAACAGCATCCCAGGTACATCTTAAAATCTTTCATCTTATCTTGTTTTCACCCACTGATAGGCTGCAGCCAAGCTGAGGTGGAGTTACCCAACATTATCCATGATTATTACAATGTTTTTTAAAAAGCAGAAAGCTAAACCAAAACTTTGATTTGCCATGTATGTAGCATTTTTAACCATTCTCAAAGATGGATTAAGAACCTATCGGTTATTTTCAAGCACACAGAAATCGAAATGTAGCTAAATCAATCAAAGGGTTTTTGGACTACCTTGACCTATTCTGCTTGCATACATACATTAATGTGTGTATATGCCTGTAGAAGCCCGAATTCTAAATTTCCATATGCACAGCTGAACACAGAACATACTGTTTGCAGCTCATCCTCTGAAGTACAGTTATGTGTGCACGAAACCTGAAGTCACTGGAAAAGAGCAAAATGGGAAAAAAGAGAAGAGCTCAATGTTTGAAAAAGGAAACAAATAAATAAACTCATCAAGATATGTGCATACTTACAATGGTCATGGTCAACCTTTTCTTTTACATGTTGGTTTTATTCCATCACACTGCAGTGTACAAATGGAGGAGGAGGAGGAGGAGTGGAGGAGCTGATTAAAACATTTGTTCAAAGCTAATTTAACACCATCCAGAAAGAAAGTTAAATTACATTTTTATTTATATAATGCCATTTCACATGCATATGTCATCTCATAGCACTTCACGAAAGTAAGGTATCGATTTTAAACAGAGAATCCAACAATCCAAAGTTGCCTTTGGATTCCCTTTAAGCAAGCAGTAGGCAACAGTTGGAAGGAACCAAAAAATTGTATTTCTTCTTTAATGGGAAGGAAAAGAAAACCTCCCACAAAATCAGGCTCAGGGGAAGACAGCCTTCTAATGGTTGGATGGAGAGTGGGGATATGAAGTGAAAAGTCACTACGCTGTTGCAGTTTTAAATACTTTACATCCCCATATGTGTCTGTTTTGGACTCATATACTCATCTAATTTTGCAGCATTATGCATCAAGACCAGGGATGGCTGGTATAAATGGGCTAACAGGGCTAAGCCCTCCCAAGCAAACACAAAAAAGATGAGAAAATTGTTTTTCAAATAACTCACAACAGATTGTTTTAAGTTTAGGTGAAAAAAGGTAGCAACAGCACCAATCAGTCAAAAGAAAAACATAGAATATCTCAAAATGGGCTTATTTTTACAGCCCCAGCAGATACAGTCCGCTTTCATTCATTTCGTTCTTGTAAGTGATTGACAGGTGTCATGTGCCGCCTCCGGGATTTACTGATCATTTGGGCTAACTTCGGTCAGCCCACAGGCCTTTGACGCAGCGAAAAACGTTTAAGCTATGGCGGGTGTTAGCATGAACGAGGTGGATTATTTGTTTTCATGTCCATTTTCCTCAATGTCTTTGGAGGAAAAGCTGGAAGTTAAGAGACTGGGATCACATCGACCGTCGATGTGAGCTTCTTTTCAAATAAGGTAGGCCCATGTTGACCTGTTAAAGGACTGTGACACCTTGTTTTTGCTGAGGTCATCTGTTGTGCTGAAGGAGTGTTTTGCACTACATGTCGCCAAACAGTTGTAATAACACAGTTGCAGCAGGCTATCTGAGGGCAGTCGTTGCAGTTGGAACACGTTTTGTAGTGGTGTGTGTGTGTGTGTGTGTGTGTGTGTGTGTGTTGTGTGTGTGTCTGTGTGTGTCTGTGTGTGTCTGTGTGTGTCCAATAAAACGCTGTTCTTCCTGTCATTCATTCCCTCAGATGTCTACATACGTGCTGCAGATAGTTCACTCCTTTCATCTATTTTCTGTGTTTTTTCATTGTTTTTTATCATCTTTCTCATGTTCACATACCTCCTTGTTGAGCCAGGATTGACCCTACCTTCCCATGTTGTGTGATGTATTTACTACCTTTCTTCTCATCCCACTATGGTGTCACTCTGCTCTCTAAATCACAACTAGACATGTTTCCATGAATATGATGCCTCTCTGGAGGGTAAAAGTAAAGTTAAATAAAAGAGCTCCGTGAGGAACTTTCCTTACACCGAGCTAACAGTCACAGTGGTAAGCCTGTCATTGTATAGAGGAGGGTGATTGATCGGGAATGTGTCCTGTCAGGGGCTCATGTCTTCACCTGATATGTCATCTGCTGGGTTTGCATTGATAGAGATATAGAAACCCAAAGGGCAGGTGGAAAATGTGGCATTTCCTCATTGTTTAATATTTTTTCCCCATTGAAAGTGAACATAATCAATGGATAATATCAGCTTAAACAACTTGGGTTTTATTTCTGTAGTTTTACCTACTATTCCTTGCAAGCTCCAAAATCATAAATATAAAGAAAAAGCTGTAAAAGTTTCAAGGGGGAAAAGTTAAGCGATAAATCCAGAGATAAACTGTTAGAATCGTAATATTTTCAGAAGACCTGTAATAAATCTATGAAAGAACAATGCATGTTTGTTTTTATGACAGATGCATGTCTCAATCATTCCATTGCAGAAAATTATATAACGAATGCTACAGTCTCTGTACAGAGAGGATCTTTTGTAACATGTTAAACTACTGATGCTGTACTGCTGCACAAACTATACAAGGACAGTTTTGTTAATTGTTTGTGTATTTGTGATTTGTGTTATTATTATAAAAACATCAATTATTGCATAAATTTTTTAGAATTTCCAAAGAGGTCAAATGGAATCTTGGCTCTATTTTTCTTTTTGATGTACTTTCTGCAAGTGGTTTGTGGTAAATGAACTACCACTCGACAAATCTGAACTACTGCCTCTGATATTTGGAGTAGTAGGTGATGAAAAATGTGTTTAGGTATTCATCTTGAGTCACTATACTAGAATCAGAATCAGAATCAGAATCACTTTATTCATCCCCGAAGGGAAATTCAGTTGTCAGGGTTCTTATCTGTTTAATTTTGAATTGAATAGCCTGATTGCTGATGGTAAGAAAGATTTCCTAAATCTTTCGGTCTTGCAGCGCAGGGATAGGAGCCGTCCACTGATGTTTCGTTGTTCATTGAGGCAGATGTGAAGTGGATGATCCATGTTGGTCAGAATGGCCTCCATCTTGCTCAGTGCCCGTCTCTCCACCTCATCCTCCAATGTGTTCAATCCCATTCCAACCACAGAGCCAGCTTTTTTAATCAGTTTGTTCAGACGCCTTGCATCCTTCTGTTTTATGGTGCCTCCCCAGCAGACTGCAACATAAAACAGGACACTTGCTACCACAGACTGATAAAACATCTGCAGCATCTTACTGCAGATGTCGAGTGATCGAAGTCTTCTGAGGCAATAAAGTCGGCTCTGGCCCTTTTTGTAGATGAAATCTACGTTTGTAGACCAGTCCAACTGATTACCAAGGTGGACACCTAAATATTTATATGATGTCACCATCTCGATGTCCACGCCACAAGTGTTCACTGGCTGAAGAGGGGGTTTGGATCTGTGGAAATTTATGATCATTTCCTTTGTCTTTGAGGCGTTGCGTAGCAGGCAGTTTTTGTGACTCCAGGCACTGAAGGCACTTATCAGATCTCTGTATTCAGCTTCAATCCTTGGCCTATTGTGCTCATGTCGAGGTGTCCCTGAGCAAGATAACGAACCCCTAATTGCTCCTGGTGGGTCGTGGTTAGCGCCTTGCATGGCAGCTTCCGCCATCAGTGTGTGAATGGGTGAATGTGGTGTAAAGTGTTTTGGATAAAAGCACTATATAAATACAACCATTTAATTTATTTAATCAAGATGTCGAGGCTGCCATAATAACTGGGCCAAGAGGACAGAGTTTTTTGAAACAAACCTGTTTTGAACATCATGTGGAGAGATCGGAGTGTTGTGGGGCACCATATAATCTACATCGTCCGCCCAAAGATGAGGAGCACATACGGCTGTGGCTGAAACCTTAAGTGCCCACCGAAGCGCCCTTATGTACAGTATGTTCGTTTCATTTTGTGGACAGAGAGCCGACAGAGGAGCACCCTTACCCCGAGAAAAGACTCGGCTATGATGCTCCAGTAAAGAAGCCACGGCGGGCTTTGAAGAGGTTGTCAGATAGGGGTGAGTGAGATATTGTTTTGCCTGACGTTTTGCCTGACGTTAAGTTCCCATGATCCATGCTGTGATTACATTTAATGATCAGTTATGAACAATTAACTGAAACAATTTCTAAAATTACATTTGAAGTTTTATTAAGATGGTGGTTTTGAACACTGTGATCAGTCTTAATGTAGCTTACATTATTTCTGGATACTTGCAAGACTTAAAGTTTGCATCGTATGTCAGTCTCATTATTTTTAATTCTTGCTAGTCTGTACTACTTGTCATTATGGTGGACCTTAGCAACACTCACATGACCCGTGAATGTTCTGGTTGAAGTTTAATTCCCAATAAAAAAAAACATTTTCATTGTGTTTTTTGTAACTTAGATATGACAGTCAGCGTCAAGGATGCAGACGAGAAGGATGACCACATTCACATGCCTCCACGTTGTGATGTGGAAACTCAGTGGGAGGATCTGTCTGTCTCTGAACACCGCAATGCTGCAAGATCATCACTCCATCTGAAGCCCCTGACATCTGACATCTTTACAATATAATTGTAATAAATCTTAAAATTTCTGACCTGTTTGTAAATTGTTTGTTATTAACAAATGTTTTCAATGTTTTTATGTTACAAATACTTATTTTTTAAAAACACTTACTGCTGAAATGACTGAGTGTGGCCTTAAGTGTAGACATCAACACAGAATTTGGTTTAAAAAAGTAATGGAATTTATTTATGAAGTGAAAGATTGAGATAAAGGAAAAACTGCATTTTTGGAGGAGGAAAAGAGAGTTTATGCAGGATGCTGGCTGGATTGAAGCAGAGGTGGGTTTGGCAAGCAAGCAGGCAGACAGGTATGCAGTTGTCCTATCAATCGCTTTGAGCCAAGGTTCCTGTGAGTCCCCACATTCCAGAGCCGTTGTTCATCCATGCAGGATATGCCAGTTACCCCAATGGACACAGCATTTTCAACCTGTCATCAGAAATGATTATTTGATTAGTTTATATTTGTGATGTAAAAGAAGACAATTAGAACTTTAACAGCTGTCTTCGATGAAAACTATTGCATTCATTAATATTATATGGGGTGCCGTCTGTAAAGCGGCTCACGCTAAAAACGGGTGGCATGGCTCAGTGGGTAGCGTGGCCGTCTTGCAACTGGAGGGTTGCCGGTTCAATCCTTGGCCCGTCGTGCTCATGTCGAGGTGTCCCTGAGCAAGACATCTAACTTCTAATTGCTCCTGATGGGTCGTGGTTGCTGCCTTGCATGGCAGCTTCCGCCATCAGTGTGTGAATGTGACGTAAAGCGCTTTGGGTACCTTGCAGGTATAGTAAAGTGCTATATAAATACAGACCATTTTACCATTTTTTACCCAAAAAAAAAGCAACATTTTGACACATTTAGCTTCAAACCATGTACAAACAAGTGGTGGGATTTTTTTTTCTGGTGACCTTTTACAACATTTACTGCAATATTTCTCATCTTAGAAATATCTTAAATAATTTAATGTTTAAATGTCAGACATAAATGATAAATATAAATGCTAAATATAAATGTTAATGTCATACTTAACATTTATATTTATCAAGAAATATTGCAGCAAATGTTGTTAAAGGTCACCAGAAAAAAATCCCACCACTTGTTTGTACATGGTTTGAAGCTAAATGTGACAAAATGTTACTGTTTTTTTTTAGCATGAAATGCTTTACAGACGGCACCCCATATAATATTAATGAATGCAATGAATGATATTCAGTGTTTCCTCTTTAGTCACTCAGTTGTCGTGCACCACAACAGCAAGAAAACTACCACTTCTACTTCTGCTATATCCATAAAACTCTGTAATATAGCCCTAAATGCAGTCAAAATACAGTGTAAGAAATAAATAGTTCATAGTTTCAAATATTTTGACGTTAGAACCACAACTTTAACTCATTGGCTGCCAGCTGTTTTCAGAACAAAGTGCCCCCTACTGCCAGAGTTTTTAAGAATTTTGACAGATTTTTCAAGATCTACAGAATATCAAGTTTTAAGACTACATAAACATTGAAACTATCGAAAGAAAGGGTAGATTCTCTTCTTTCATCAGGAAAAAAAGTTTGTTTCTAGCATTTTCGGTTCTAAAGTTATCAGCAGCAGAACATAGGGTAGTTTCAGCAAAAACACCTGTTTTTGACCAAAAAACAGAGATAACGAGCTTTTTGTACAGAGAGGCACATCAATCACTTTGATGCCAATATTTTTTGGTTTAGTGACATCCCACACAACTGAACAGTTGTTTACTTATATGAAACAACAAAAACAACACGGAAAAAACATTTTGAGGTCAACTTTTTAACCTTTTGTTAGCTAAATCATTTATTTACAAACAAACAACACAAGTCAACATTTTGGTTCAGAACAATACATCTTACAAAATATAAACAATCTATTTTTAGGTGTATGTGTGTGTGTGTCTGTGTGTGCCTGTGTGTGTATGTGTGCTCGCTCTGAACTCATCTGACTCGGCTTCATCAGATGAGCTCAAGAGAGCGGTGGGGGCGAAACCGAAACCGAAAATGAAAACTAGCGTGGCTTTGATCGCCAGCGGCTGTTGGTAACGGCACTTTTTGCTGTCACCCCACCATGGTCACTGCCTTTGTCATTCTTTTGGCCCACTGCAACACTGTCACGTTCCAAAACTCCAGGATTTTCACCGACAAGCTCCGACAGACTATCCTGCAGCCCCCCCAGTCAAAAAACATGATTGACGTCAATAGACGTCATTGGCAGCGAACGTTCGGATTTCAATTGACGTCTATAGATGTCAATGGCAGCGAATGAGTTAAGCATGTATTACATGCAAAAAGCAACAAATATTACTGTCTCAAGCGCCACCGTTTTTTTTAATAGAGAAAACTTTTCTTCAGTAATTATAATAATGATAACAATGATGGCAAAACAAGTCATGACAAAAAGAAGGGTAAGGTGTAGGACTTTTACCTTCCATATTATTGAGGCTGCATGACTGCACGACTGTCCTAATCCAGTGATGCAGCAGCATCCTGTTGTCTCCACCGCACCGCTACTGCTAACTAGTTCCCGTACTGCTGGCCTAGCTCGGGTTCACGTCTGCTTTAAAAAACACGTAATCAACTTCTGTGTGCAACAATACACGACCAACTTTGCCGCTATGAAGGTCCTGGTACGCCTCTGTGCTCTTATAATTTTTCATAGCCGCACCACCCAGGGATAGTACAAAGTAGTTAAAAATGTCGCCATATGAGATCTCCGGCCACTTTCTCCTGTCATCAACCCACACTGACATGGTCGATGGATGAGGGAATGCAAGACCATCCGTTCTCCTAATAAAACTTGCCGTTTGTTCCCATTTTAGAGCCCCTGGTGTCGCTTCTGTTGACATTTTGATGCTGTAACTCTGCGGAGCCAGCTACCCGGAAAGGGCTGACCGGAATTGAGAAGACAAAATGCGGAACAGCGAAGAATTAAAAGTGGGCGGGGCAAAATAAGGTGGATACTTGATCAAAGGACCACAACAAAGAGAAGCTAAAACGCTGGGCTGTATGAGGGTTAGCTGCCCAGCTACTATAGCTCAAGAGTGGGCTAGTTTGAACCCGACGCCCCCTTCACGAGGTTCTAATTGTGGCCTGAGGCTGCAGACAGTCAGAGGAAAAATTTATGGAGAAGCTGAGGGCAGCTCACTCACACTCTGATGTTTTCTCTTTTCCTCCTCTGGTCTTCCATCCATCCATCCATTCTCTATACACCGCTTTATCCTCACTAGGGTCGCAGGGGGTGCTGGAGCCTTTCCCAGCTGACTCGGGTGAAGGCAGGGAACACCCTGGACAGGTTGCCAGTCTGTTGCAGGGCTACATATACAGACAGACAATCATTCTCACATTCACACCTACGGGCAATTTAGAGTTTTCAATTAACCTCAGCATATTTTTGGACTGTGGGAGGAAGCCGAAGTGCCCGGAGAAAACCCACACATGCACAGGGAGAACATGCAAACTCCATGCAGAAAGATCCCAGGCCAGGATTTGAACTGAAGAGCTTCTTGCTGCAAGGCAAAAAAGTGCTAACCACTACCCCACTGTGCAGCCCTCCTCTGGTCTTCCCTTCTCCCTTTTCTTCGCTTTTTCTCTGTTGGACTTGTTTACTGTTTCATTTTACAGTTATTTCTGTGGCTTTTTTCCCCTACATGTTTCCTGCAGACGTTAAGAGCCATTACTTTGTCATGTTTATTTGTATTCATTTAGCGCTGAGTTAGTGATTTGCAGTAAAGTGTTGTAAATAGTCGACCTCACTTCGTGCTTCCCCCTTGTTTTATCTCATTTCTACACTTATTTCTGCATACTGACGAATGTCTGACGTGTTAGGTAATACCACCTACTTAACCACATGCTGCAGTTTGTGTATCTGTGTGTAGCTGGATGATTTCTTATGCACTAAGCTGTTAACGACTAGCAGGTCCAAGGCCACAGGGTCAAACATTTTAAACTTGCATCATATTTCTCCCACTTACCCACCGCTGTTCACATGCACATGGCATACCAACTGTGCGTCTTAACCAGCTCACTTCAGAGAACAAATCCATGTTTGCATAAAACACTGAACCTAAATGAGGGTGTCAGAATAGCCCTAATGTTTATAGTACTTCACAATGCATTAAATTGAATCTGTAGGATTAGGACAGTTACTGGCTATAGTGCTCTATGAGCTCACAGGAAATGTTTACTGTGGTCCTAGTCTTGCATAGCCAGATCTATCTCCATAACACTGTGCTGGAGAATGGTCTGTGTTGGGTGTTGTGATAATAAAGACGACCGGGTTCATCAGCAAGAGTTATTTACTGAACGGCCAGGCAGGAAGAGACACAGCATGTACATAGCGCAAGATAACACTGAGTGCACATGTGCAGACTTACGGGTAAACCAAAGGGTCAAACTAGAAACATTTGTCAATATTCTACATCCCCTTTCATTAGTTAGTGCCCTTAGTAGAAAAATAGGCAAACACTTAATAAACAAAAGTACAGTAGCAAACTCATACTATACTGAATTAGGCAATGTTAGCAATAACCATATTCAAACATTTCTTCTAGTCACTATAATAACCACAACATACTATATTAGCTATTACAGGATGAATGTGCTTAGCTTAGCAGATCTAAACTCTGTACTTAGGGTTGGGTTTACTGACACGACCTGAACGGGTTCTGTAAAGATTGTCATTCACATTAGTAGCTTGCTCAGAAATAGAAACTCGGGCCCTAGGGCGTTCAGAGTCCATGTTCTGTTCTGCATGTCCATGCCCGGTTCGTGTCACACGCCTTTGCGGGTCAGAACTAATGTCCTGAAGACAGTCCTGTGGGTTAGACTGTGTTGGGACAGGTTCAGCGACAGGTAAGAGGTGTTTTCTGTTTCTCCTGTAAGTTTGTCCTTCTGACTGGACCAGGTAAGATCTGGGCTCTTTGCATGTTTCTTTCACAATTCCTGTGTGGTCAAATCCTTTAGGTGTTTGAAGCCTGACTACTTGTCCTTCTGTTAGAGGTTGAAGAGGTCGGCTTGTTTTGTCATAGTAGGTCTTTTGAGTGAGTCTTTTAGAGAGAAGTTGAGCATGCACATCCTCGAGCTTGAGCATTTTGGGTTCAAGCAATTCTTTGGAGACAGGAAGAGTAGTGCATGTCTGTCTTGACATTAGCCTTTGTGCTGGAGATCCGAGTTTCGTGTCACGAGGTATATTCCTTAAGTTGAGAAGGTTGAGAAAGACATCTCTGAAGGGAAAGTATGGATGCATTGCATGAGGAAGACTGTGCAGTTTGTTTGGCCAGCCATGTTTGATTGTGTGACTGAGCATTTGGAGTCGGATCAGTGGCAGTGTGCTCTCTTAGTTCCTGTAGACGAGCAGATGACACATAGCAAATTGACATTACATCAAAATCATCCACTTCATCCGCGAGCTGAGTCTGTGTGCTCCTGGGAGCTCTCGACAAAGTGTCAGCCAGATGCATTTGTTTTCCACTTTTGTACACAAGGGTAATGCTGTACTTTTGAAGCCTTAACATCATGCGCTGTAGTCTGGCAGGTGCAGCATAGATTGGCTTTTTGATAATCGTCACGAGAGGTTGGTGGTCAGTCTCAACAGTGAATGGTTTGCCATAGATGTAGTCGTGAAACTTTGAGCACGCAAACTCAACAGCTAGTAGCTCTTTTTCTATTTGGGCATACCGTGTCTCTGTGTCCGTGAGGGTGCGTGAGGCATAGGCTACAGGTTTGCCTTCCTGCAAGCATGCAACACCAAGTCCATATTGAGAGGCGTCACATGTAAGGGTGACGGGTTTGTTAACATCATAGTGTCAGGATTCGGCCCTCTTGCGGCCTGTTTTGTTCCTTTTGTTTGTTGCTTGTCTGTGTGCATTTTTGTTGTTGCCTTTAGTGTGTTTTTTGGCTTGTCTCTGTCTCCCTCTGGCTGTGTTTTCACCCTGTCCCTTTTCCACTCGCTCGTCCCCTGGCTCTGTCTCATTAGCTCATCACCCTCACCTGTTGCAATCAGCTCCACTCAATTCACCTGGTCCCCTTCCCTGTTACTTAAGCTCTGCCATTTCCCCTCAGCCTTCGCTGGTGCATAGTTGGTCTAAACATGCAGTTTTCTTCACAACCCTCCTCCGCTGGACTTTCAGTTATTGGATTTCGTCATCTTTCATCCCCTCTCCGGATTACCCCCACTGGACTCATTGTTTGTAAGATTCTAGTTTTGTTCTTTAGTTAGTTGTTTGTTCCCCTGATGTAGTCTCTAGTGTTCCTGTAGCCTTTGTCTTGTTTAGCTTAGTCTTCCTTTTAGTCTAGCCGTTGTCCATGCCTAGTTTAGCTTTTGTCTCCTCTGTTAGTCTTCCTGTGGTCTTTGTCTTGGTTAGTCTTCCTGTGCTCCCTCCTGTGCTCCCTCCTGTGCTCCCTCCTGTGCTCCCTCCTGAGTTCCCTCCTGAGTTCCCTCCTGAGTTCCCTCCTGAGTTCCCTCCTGTGCTCCCTCCTGTGCTCCCTCCTGAGTTCCCTCCTGAGTTCCCTCCTGAGTTCCCTCCTGAGTTCCCTCCTGAGTTCCCTCCTGAGCTCTTCTGTTCTCCTTTTAGTTTTGTCCACCTAGACTAGTTTTCTGTTGTTAATGGTTTTTGTGTTAATAAATCCTTTAATTATATCTAGAGTTTTTGTCTTTGTCTGCACCTGGGTTCTCCACTCCCACCATTCCTAACACATAGTATGACAGAAATGGGGGGTTTGACATGTGCTCCTTTAAAGTGTCAAAAGCACGTTGCTGCTGTTCATGCCATGACCACTCAGTGTCCTTGTGTGTGAGTTGTCGGAGTGGAGCAGAGATTTCACTGAAGTTGGGGATAAATTTCCCGAGGTAGTTTACCATTCCAATAAATCTTTGCAGGGTTGAAACGTCAGTTGGCACAGGCATGTCGCTGATTGCTTTGGTTTTAGAGGGGTCTGCTTTTAAACCGTGAGCAGTAAAAACATGACCGACGTAACTGACCTGGTGAAGCCTAAATTTGCATTTGAGGGGGTTGAGTCTCAACTTAACTTCTTTGGCTCTATTTAGCACCTTTCTCAGATTTGTGTCGTGTTCCTCAATGTCCTTGCCTCCGATGAGTATGTCATCCACAGTGACTGCACAGGGGTAACCAGCGAAGATCTGCTCCATGGAGCGCTGGAACACTTCGCTAGCAGAGCTGATTCCGAACGGCATCCGCAGGAACCTGTAATGACCAAAACAGGTGCTGAAAGTGGTTAACATTGAAGATTTGTGGTCTAGTGAAATCTGCCAGAATGAGTTCTTTGCATCCAGGACTGAGAAAACTGTAGCATTAGACATTTGCGATGCCACCTCATCCACTGTGCGCATTGGGTGATGTGGTCTTTTCAGAGCTGTATTTAAGTCCTTGGGATTGATGCAGATCCTGATTTCCTTTTTATTTGTGGCGACCATGGATGGCGACCCAGTCAGTGGGCTCTGAGACTGGTGTGATGACACCTAACTCTTGCATCCTGTCCAGTTCAGCCTTGACTTGGTCTTTCATTGCAACCGGAATGCGGTGTGCAGGACGAACCACAGGTCTCACTTCCGGGTCAAGTGTCATTGAATATGTGACTGGCAGTTTTCCCAGCTCGTCAGTGAAAAGCTCACTATATTCACTTTTGATTTGCTGAGTGAAGTCTTGAACTGTGGTGATGTTCACCCGATGGACTTCTTTACTGAGAGATACAAGTCCCATCTGTAGTGATGCACTGAGTCCAAGCAGTGGCAAAACATTGTCCTTGATAATGAAAAATGGTAGTGTGTACTGTTTGGCCCCTAGGTGGCAGCACAAGTCAACAAATCCTAGAGTCTTTATCTTACTACCACCATAAGCAACAAGGTTAGTAGGTTTAGTGCAAGGCTCTATTTGTTCAACTGTTTTCACTTTCTCAAACATTTCTTCTGAGAGGACATTGCATCTAGCGCCAGTGTCCACTTTCATCTCAACTGCATTGTCATTAATCTGTACAGTAGTGAAAGCCTCTTCTTTTTCCTGTGACTGAGCACAAACTGTATCCACTGTCTCGTCCAGGGTTATGCCATTTACATAGTAGGTTTCACTGTCACTGTCTTCTGTGTTGTCCATTTTCACCTGGTGAACTGACTTTCTTTGTCTTTGCCTGTCAAATTGAGGTTTGGATTTGCAGCACCTTTTGAAGTGGTTCATTTTCTTACATGAATTACATTGTTGGCCAAAAGCTGGGCATTTGTTTCTCTTTGCCACGTGACTACCACCACAATTATTACAGTCGGTAATGAGCTGTGATGAGGTTTGTTTAATGTTAAACTTGGCCATGTTGTAGTCTCGTCTTTTCACATGTTTAGTCTGAACAGCATCCACATTTGTAACAGAGCTATGTGGGGACATGAGCGTTTTGTTGTGCTCTTCTGTCATTTCATGAATCTGGCAAACTGAAATGGCCTTAGCTAAAGTCAGATCACTGTCACGTAATAGAACTTTTCTGAGGTGGTCGTTATTTATGCCACAGACCAGCCTGTCTCTAATAAGTTCTTCACACAGCTCGCCAAAGTTGCAGCTCTTAGCTTTGATTCTCAGATCGCTCACATAGGATTCAATGGTCTCGCCAACCTTTTGGTTACGTGTGTTGAATTTGTGTCTCTCCATCGTTATGTTTGTTTGAGGGTTGCACATCTCCCTAAACTTTCTCTTGAGTCACTCCGGGTCCCCCTTGGACTCCGCCGGTGTGCGAACACGTCCATTTTCGCCGGGTTCACGCATCTCCGCTGCGTAAACAAAAGATCTCATGTGCTCGATTGCTTCGGGACCGGCCAGGTTCAGGAGAATGTAGGCTCAAGTCCGCGCTGGCTTATTCGAGTGCGCTGCGGCGATAAAAATGTCGTATTCCTGCTCAAATATGCGCCAGTTTTCCGCGATGTTGCCATCAAACACTAGCGGGTCGGGTCGTCTGAAGCCGTCCGCCATCTTACAAAAATCAGCGAGGGAGCACAATGGTCCTGCTCGTAAAAAAAAAAAAACGTACTCAACACGCTGTCGATTGTGAAAAATAAGTCCGAGACTTCTGACACCATGTTGGGTGTTGTGATAATAAAGACGACCGGGTTCATCAGCAAGGGTTATTCACTGAACGGCCAGGCAGGAAGAGACACAGCATGTACATAGCGCAAGATAACACCGAGTGCGCATGTGCAGACCTACGGGTAAACCAAAGGGTCAAACTAGAAACATTTGTAAAAATTCTACAGTCTGACTGCACCTTATACTGCTATACTGGGTGGAAAATCGCTCTGGTTTGTTTGTATTTCTTGACACCTATCACAGTAATTTTGGGCAGTGCCCAAACCCTGCAAGGTCAGGTCATGGATACTGTCATTAAAATGGCTGATTCACCAAAAGCATCAAGCAGTCCTACCTTATTGCATAGTCCAAATCTTTGGTGAAACTTGAAATTTTAAGTGTGTAAGTTGTTTTCCGTTGTGGAACACTCAGATAGCAGAAAGGGAAGGGAAAGTGGCAGAAATGCAGACTTGTATTTGAAGTCTAAATCCAGTGACTGAAACTACTAGAGCTTGCGGTTAAACATTGCTTTTGTCTGCCGTTTTTCCATTTGACATTATTTGTGTGATCAGTAAAATCTTGTGTGCTCAATATAGTGTTTAACAAACTAATTTAGCTAAAACAATATAGGAGAGCTTGTCTACTTTGATGCAATGCTCTTTCCCCCAATGCCATTGATGGAAATAAGCCAAAACCTGAATTATCTGACAAAATAGGCCTGGGCACTACAGCTGAATAATCTTGTAACAGTAAAATGTTTCACTTTTGTTGATATCAACAATCATTGGTTATTTTTGAAATTACCTATTTTAAGACCTGCAGAAAAAAAGCTTTTAGATTTTATCCACTGTATTTTGAACACAGGTACGCAATGAAAAACAGAAAGATACATTTACACATATAAATTAAAATAAACAAGAATAAATATTGTCACCTTGATGCACTTTAAACAAAGAAAGCATGTAAAATCTGAATATGCATGATGAAGCTGCTGCACCATGCCGAGGTTAAGGTTCTGAGTGGCTGACCTGAGCTCTGCACCAGCCTTGTGTTGTGGCTCAGTCTGCTTGCTAAAGGCCAGTGATCAAGCAGCTTTGTCAAACATGTAGTCAGAAAATCACTTCTGGAGGAAATGTTGGAGTCTTCAGAAACATTTTCAAGAAAGAGTCTTCAAACAGTCTTCGGAGTCTTAAGCCAATAATGTTTATTCAATGCAGGGCTATAAGGACGAACATGAGCAAAATTTGAGATTTTAACTGACTGCACAAAGCGTTACATATTATATACCTATGCAAATTTCTAAACATTCCTCCTTTTTCTGAAAAATCACAGCCCGTCCTTCTTAAAAACCAATCAGAATGTCCAAGGTGTGTGATATAATTGTTTCAAGAGTTTAACCACCTCCCTTTATTAAAAATCATCCAATACTCTCCTTCCACAACTATCATTGGGTTTTCCCGAGTTTCATATTTCTGCTTTGGTCAGCATGCTCTTAGTTTCAACTCACGCACGCACGCAGAGAGAGAGAGAGAGAGAGAGAGAGAGAGAGAGAGAGAGAGAGAGAGAGAGAGAGAGAGAGAGAGAGAGAGAGAGAGAGAGAGAGAGAGAGAGAGAGAGAGAGAGAGAGAGAGAGAGAGAGAGAGAGAGAGAGAGAGAGAGAGAGAGAGAGAGAGAGAGAGAGAGAGAGAGAGAGAGAGAGAGAGAGAGAGAGAGAGAGAGAGAGAGAGAGAGAGAGAGATTGTACTTCCGGCATGTCATCTTATATGGGTTTCCATTCAGTTGCAATTTACACAGGATTGTTCAGTGTATATGTCCTGTTTCCCATTTTATCACTGTTTGTACTAGAATCTGATTCAAACATCCTGTTTTTCTGGTTTTAACATTTGTTCAATCTCAAAATGGCATAACACTTTGTATCACCCTGACGTCAACTCTGTAAGCCCTCAGAGCAGCTTGCTGGAAGTGTATTACTTAGGTGTAGGTGGTAGAAACAGGATTGTAGGTTTGTAGGTTTTTAGACCACAAACCTCATCCCCTAAGGGCAGGGGCGGATCTAGCGGGGTGGCATAGGGTGACAAATGCTACCCCTAGAAGATGCCTTGCCACCCCGGCTGCCACCCCAGTCCTGAACGATCTAATTAAAAAATATGTATATCAAAGTTTGTGGCCGGCTGTAAAGAGCGAAAGTCCAGAAAGGATGAATAACGAGCAAAACTCTGATGTCCAAGTGCGTTTGAATGCACCATGTAGACGTAACGTACCTTACAGTGCTGCCACAGATACGGGGCAGCAGAGCTGGTGGTTGCTGGCAAGATGGCGAGGGGGACAGTCGTGTGGTAATTTTTCTCCGGTGAAACCCTGAATTAAATAAAACAGGACCAAACTGCCAATTCAAAAACAGACTCCGTGACGACTAAAAAGACTGCCACGAACTGTGTTGTGCCTCAAAGCAGACGAATCCTGCAGTATTTATAAACTTTAATGACTCATGAATGCCAATGCTAAACAATGTATTTATCTTTTCCAGTTGCTTCTAAGGTCAAGGAAACACACTTCAAAATTATGAACAACATCTATCCTTCTAAAGAGTTACTTAGAATTCGTTTTAATATACAAGAAAACAGTTGTACATTTTGTAATGTCTCTGTGGTACAGTACAAAAGTTTTGGGAAGATTTACAGAAATGGATAAAAGAAATATTTCCTTCATCACCATCCTGCTTTTCAAGAGATGATATAACATTTGGTATTCTGTTAAATAACAAAAAAGAAGAACTCTGTATTAATGTGATTTTATGTATAGCTAAATTCTGTATTCACAAAAGTAAATGTCAGAAATGCTCACCCAGCTTTTCCTAATTCAAAAATTTAACTTAAATTGTATTTAAAATCATTGAAATGTATGAAAGGTCCTAAAGCCATGAAACTATTTTCTTATATAGGTGATATCCCACTGGACTCAAGTCAACAACAAAATGACTCCCTTTGAACTACAAACTGTATTTATTGTTCCGGACTCATACCCGTGCACAAGTTGTTGCACTATTGTTTGTTTGTTTTTTTGTCTAATTATTGTTTACCTACTTTATTTTATTACCTCTTGACTTTGTTCCCATTTTAAGAGCTTTTCATATTTTTCTTTCCAAAGCCATGTTTGTTAAATTGTACAATGTTATTGTGTATTGTTAGTACAAAAAAAAAAAAAAAAAGATACGGGATGGCACGACTCCCCTGAAGAGCAGTGTTGCAAAGTCCAGAGGTGTAGCTTGCCATTAGGCAAGGCAGGCAATTGCTTGGGGCCCCCTAGCCAGGAAGGGCCTCAATAGGTCATTTCCACCAAGGGAACCGGATGCGAACGGCCGGTGCGGGTCTCCTTCAAGTCTCACGCCGCCAAAATCCCCGTTTGCTTTTCCACCGGCTATGAGCCGAGTTGCGACAGCATCATTGTTATCACCGCAAGACGTCAGTACGTCACTGCATGCGTAGCCGTTCTGCGATGGTGGCGCACCATAAACATGGAGGTGCTGTTCCTGAGTTTTACAGCCTACAATGCGATCCAGACACAAATAATCTGGCTGTTAGTAGCTACTTATCTTTGTCGTAGTCACAGGTAATGGCGATTACGTTTGAGAAGACAGGTAACTGTCAGAGATGTTTTGATTCTTAACAGTGAACGTGTTAGCGTTAGCTTAGCTACTTAGCCTCAAATATGTTTGCATCCATTACATAGCGGTTAAACAAACGCAATAAATTGATGATAGTGTCTATATTTACTTTTATAGATGTTCTTAATTAAGAGACAGAGGTCACCTGTTGTCTGGGAACATCCGTGATCACGCTACTGGTGGGACACAACTGAACTGGATTTCAGCTGAAGGCTGCTGTTCTGTGCAAACTGTCATGAGACACTTTTATTGTGATATACCCTTCACTGCTGTTAGTTTTTGTTTCAATAAATTCTTTGAGATGAGGAAATCACTATTGCATGTTTCTACTTAAATGCCCTACTTTCATGATTTAATATCACCATAGCATTAATTTTTACAATTGCCATAAATTTCACCTAAAGTTGAGTAACTTTTTGTGAGTAGTGTATGTAGACATGTAATGTAAGCACACTTAAATAATACATCTGCTGCAGTAGTGCAGTTTATCTAGCTTGGTGTGACATGTGTTGTAAGAAACAATATACGTTGCTGATATGTTTCAGATAGAAATCTGCTTGAAAACCACAACTGATTATCTGTCAAAATGTGTGTACGTAGAAGTGTGCACTTAACACTGAATAAAATCTCTGTAGATTATAGACAAAACACGCATCTTAAATCACAAATATATTTTTATTCACCCAAAGTGCAAGAGTAAAATACCAGTGTACTTAAATAGCTAAGAAGGAAAAGAATTTACAAAAAAATGATTATTTTTTCTATAAAAGGCAGGAATAGTGGACAATGCAGTTTATTTCTGTGACAGTCGCTCCAGCACTGACACCATGCGTCCCATCAGTCCAGCCAAGGTGTTTGAATTTTCATCCGTCCTCTGGATGTTCTGGAGCAGGGCAGTGGTCGGATCTCGGTGTCTTCAGATCTGTTCCAAGAACCGTTCCTCTGACGTCTCTAGATACTGCAGCAGATCCACAGCAGCTTCCTGCTTCCTTTATCCTGCATAAAGCACCCCAACAGTATTAGTTGTCAGTAATTATTTTCTATATTCATGAACACAGTTAACTTAAAATAAATGTGGAACTTTGTGATTTTAGGATGGGCCAAAAGATAACATATTGATCATGTTGATGTCTGCATAGTCTAAAAAGATCTTACTAGATTTAGTCTGTTGAGAGGAGGACGGCGTGGAGGAGCTGCAGGACGGAACTGGTAAGCTGCAGAGTAGTGATCCTGGTAACCTCATCATCCAAGGCCGACAACTAAATAAAATGAACAAGAAATGTTGTTGATAGCATCTGTAATTTAAAACCATTTTCTCAATTAATTATTAATTTGTCCGTACGATGTTAGAAAATGTTACAAAAAATGCCTGTAATAATTTCCAGCAGTGCTAAATGCCTCGCTATATTTGAGCAACAACTAAAAACCATCAAAGAAATCTGTGTATAAGAAATGCATGCATTGAATTTCCACATCTGCAAAGCTGGAAAATCACAGAACAATCAGCATTTTTACCTTGAAATTATAAAAATAGCTGCACATTACCAGTATTCCTCACTTCATTGTATTAATTTGATCTTTTGAATAAGTTTTAGACTCGTATTAATAATGTTAAACAGTTTATTGGTTCTTCAAGGGACATTTCTATGATTATCATATAGTTCAGCAATATGATTAATGGGTCATTGTGTAACAACATGGGAGGTTCTGAATACAGGTCTGGTAATGAAATATTGCTGCTGCTTTTCTCAAGTTTTATAAGACGTTTTTCGTAGCTTGTTAGCTTAGCAGCGGCTAACTGGTTAGCAAACAATAGTCGACCTCTGATCACTGATCCTGTGTCCGGACCACGTTAGTTGGTGTAACGTTCATAATATTGACGTGGGAGTGTTGTAGCCAGCATATTCATAGTCAGCTAAAAGCAGGGTGTTTGAGAAATAAAACTTACCAGGATCAGGATCGGTGGTACAGCGGCCTGCATCAACTCCGGCTCAGCTGTGGCCGGTTGGACCCGGTTGGAATCCACGGAATGCAGCCGGTCAAAATGGGGGCTCTTTTTGGCCAAAAACTGCTGCATCCCGGCTGCCTTTTCTGGTCCTTGTAGTCATTTCTGAGCTTTTTAGTTGCTGAGGAGTTAGTCAGGCTCCGTTCGTACAGCTGTAGCCATCTCCCACTGGATTGTTTCGAACACTGGTGTGGTCCAAAAGGCTCCCTCTAACTTCCACTGAATTTCATATGAAGACCACAGTAACAGGAAGCTTTGGGTCTCCTCCTCAGACCGTTGCTGCTTGGATTTTGCTTCTATATTTACCGGTTTTTAAAACACAAACACTGAACATTACTGCTGCTCGCTCGGCTGTTTAAAAATGGTGCTTCTGTGTTTCCGCTGTTGACGGTCGGTCACTGTAACACCGCCCCCAGCCCCTGACGTACTGGGCTCTCACCTCAGTCCACCTCCGGCCCAGCAACGACTTGGCGCCAGTGCGAGTCCCAGTTTTTGGAGCCCGGAGGCGGCCCACCGCCTGTCGAAAAACAAAAACCCGGGGCCGAATTGGGCGCCGACTCCAATCTCGAACCGGAACTGCCTCGGTTGAAAAGGGGGTTCAGAGGCAGAGCGGAGGTGCCGGCCGGCGGCTGCGTGTCTGCAATGTGCGCTGTCTTCAGTAAATAAACATGGAGGCCTAACTACGGAGAGGAGTCATCTGACAGATAATGAAGAGAAGTTATCCTTCTGGAAGTGAAAAAAGAAAGAAAAAAAAAAAAAGAGGAGGAAGCGAAAAGAAAACAAGAAAGCGGTGAGTGTAATATGACTATCAAATCTGATCTCAAAACCGAGTGCCTGCCTCGACTCGAAACTAACTTCTTGGCCAACTTACTTAGCCTACGAAAAACACTGTGGCAAGCAAGCATTTGTTTTTTAACAGTACTTTTTCTTAATGGAATAACATGAGTGACTGTTGATTACCAAAATTCAAGCTAATAAGGTATGCTATATATGACTACCTAGTTTTACTTAATTGCAAAATAAGCTTTCAGTGTTTGTTGGGTTCTGTAAAGAGTAGTGTGCATAGTTTGTAGACAATTTGAAAGTTTATAATACCTTGAGGTTTGCATTAATACTGGCAATTTTTAACAATTATGATAACTAGAATGGCCCACCAATAATAATAATAATAATAACAAAAACAATAATAATAATAATTATTATTATTATATTTTTATTAGTTATTAATAAAAGATGTAGTAATAATGATTTCAATCAATATAACCAACCAAACCTTTACCCCTCTCAGGATCACGAAGGAGATTTCTTGCTTCAAAAGGTGTTACAACACCTTCTTCAGATACGGATCATGTAAGTTGTAAGTACATCATTTTCACTAATCTGTTTTACCTGATTACGATTTCTGTTGATTGCTAACTATTTGTCTATACCATTTTCTGTGTACTTTTGTCTCAAGCTCAGCCTGCATCGATGCACAGTACCTGTACTGCTGCCCCCAGTACTTCTGGTACCACTGAACAAATCACTGCTACCTCCTCCAGGACAACAGAACCAAGTGCTGCTACCTCCTCCAGGACAACTGAACCAAGTGCTGCTATAGGGTTGCAAAGGGGCAGAAAATTTCCGGTAAATTTCCAGAAACTTTCCATGGGAAGTTAAGCTGGGGAATTTTGGAAATATTCCAAATTAGAAACTTTCCATGGGAATTATGGGAATTTATGGGAATTATTGGGAATTTATGGGAATTAACTGGAAATTGGGGGTAATTTAAACAAACTGTATCATATCCAAACATAAATGTAAATATTTTTTGTCATAAGCAGACATCCATGCAAAATAATACAAAAACATGACATTTCAACAGATTTATTTCAGTAGAACTTTAGTTTTTATTCTTGTATGAACAATTATTTTAATGAACAACCAAAATATGAATGTTGAGTAAATACTCATCCCCTCCCCCACCCAATCAAAAAGTAAAATGACCCCCCCCCCCCCCCCCCCCCATAAAAAGTCCCATTCAAAATGTTAAATGAAAGGAGCCCCACTCCCTCCAAAAAAGTCCCATTCAACATGTAAAACAAAAGCCTCTTCCGTCAAGCTTCGCAAGCCTAGTTTCTGCATGTTCTGCATTTTTGCCAAAACCTTTCAGGCAATGGCCTCTTCCTAGGCCTCATCAACGTCCTCCATGTTCACCTCCTCAACATCCGACTCCAATGACTCCTCTTCAGTGTCACTGTCCAGCCTTGTTGAGGATGGCTCTGTGTCAGGTTCAAAGAGCCTTAGGTTTGCCCGAATGGCCACCAGTTTTTCCACTCTCACGTTTGTGAGCCTGTTGTGAACCTTTGTGTGTGTGTTCCCAAACAGTGACCAGTTGCGCTCAGAGGTGGCTGATGATGGTGGGATTTGGAGGATGATGGAGGCTATAGGTGCAAGGGCCTCAGATCCACAAAGTCCCTTCCACCAGGTGGATGCAGATATGTGCTGGCATGACTGCCAGATTCCATCCCCTTCCCAAAGGCCAGTCTTGTTTCGGTACTTCGCCAAACTGCCCAGAACCTTGCCTTTATCAAGGCCCAGGTGGTCTGACATGGCTGTAATGACAGCATAAGCACCCTTAATCTCTTCTCCAGGGAGAATGCCCCTGTCATATTTTGGGTCCAGCATGTATGCTGCTGCATGCACTGGCTTCATGCAGAACTCCCGGCGATTCTCCATTGACTTGACCACAGCAGTTTCCTCTGTTTTGAGTAGTAGGGAAGTGGGCAGGACCGTCTGGATTTCTTCTTTGAGATCAGCAAAGAGACAGTGGACATCTGATAAGATGGCATCATCACCCTCTATCTTGGCAATTGCTGCTGCAATTGGTTTGAGGATTCTCAGGCTGCTAGTCACTCTTTCCCAGAACACATCATCTAACAGGATTCTCTTGATGTCACCCTCAATGCCTGCAGTCTGGGATATGGCCATCTCCTGCAGAGACTCCTTTCCCTCCAGAAGACTGTCATACATGATGACAAAACCACCCCATCGTGTGATGCTGGGGAGCTTCAGTGTGGTACTCTTGTTTTTTTCTTTTTTCTTTGAGAGATAGGTTGCTGAAGCTACTTGTTTGCCCTTCACATACTTCACAACTTGTTTAGCTCTCTTGTGTAGTGTGTCCATTGTCTTCAGTGCAATGATGTCTTTCAGGAGAAGATTAAGAGTATGGGCAGCACAGCCAATGGTTGTTATATGAGGGTAGGTCTCCTCCACGTGTGCCCAGCAACCTTCATGTTTGGTGCATTGTCAGTGACAAGTGCGAAAACCTTCTCTGGTCCAATGTCATTGATGACCGCTTTCAGCTCATCAGCAATGTAGGGGCCTGTGTGTCTGTTGTCCTTTGTGTCTGTGCTCTTGTAGAATACAGGTTGAGGGGTGGTGACAATGTAGTTGATAATTCCTTGTCCCCAAACATTTGACCACTCATCAGAGATGACTGAAATACAGTCTGCTTTGACAATGGTTTGCTTGACCTTTGTTTGCACTCTGTTGAACTTATCATCCAGCAAATGAGTAGATAGGGCATGTCTGGTTGGGGGGGTGTATGCTGGCCGGAGAACATTCAAAAATCTCTTCCAGTACACACTGGATGGCAGCATCAGGGGTGAGCCAGTTGTGTAGACTGCATGAACAAAACATTCATCTGCATTTCTCTGGCTACGTTCATCAATTGAATCAAAGAATCCTCTGATGCCAGAGGGGCCAGGAGCTGATGAGAGGCTATCTGACTCTGATACAGCAGATTCATTTCCCCCTGGAGTGGAACTCTTGTCTGCTGATTGTTTTGAGCCTTGAGGAACTTTTTGGCACTTTGCAATATGTTGCTGCATTTTTGTAGCATTCTTCACGTATGTCTTTCCACAATATTTACACATATACAAAGACTTTCCTTCAACATTAGCTTGTGTGAAATGCTTCCATACATCAGATGGCAAACGTGGCATTACAACAAAAAAGCTTGTAAAAACACGAAAACAATGGCATGAACAGAAATATAGTTGGCTAAACAACTGGAATGGTCTTCAAAATATTTGACAATTGATGTATAAATTCTTGTATGGTTACAGAAAACCGTCTTGCAGGAGTCAGAAGAAACAGCATCAAATTTGAGGTAGCTACCACCATAATTAGCTCGCCTCTTAAATGGGCAATGAAATGAAAAATGCCTTTCATTTACAGTAGCACCTAACTTACCAGCTTGTTAGCTACTGTATTAATACATTTTTATTTAATATTTGCAAGTTAACAGGGCTTGGGTAAATATATTTACCCCATGATATTATCAAAACTTACTTCACTTTATATAGTCCGCAGGCTCAAATGTGTGGCTTCAATAGTCTTGTGCTTTGAGCTCAAAAGTGTGGCCTCCAGGCTTCAAGAATCACCTGTGCATGTGATGGAGGAATGCACAGTGCATGTAGGGGGCATGGCCTCAATAGCCCTGCAGTAAGCAGTGTGCTGTGTGCATGTGATGGAGGAATGCACAGTGCATGTAGGGGATGTGGCCTCAATAGCCCTGCAGTAAGCAGTGTGCTGTGTGCATGTGATTGAGGAGTGTACTTGCATTAAATCTGGTTGTTTTAGCCAAGACTATGCTACAATATATTCCCCCAACTATATTTAAGTTCCCTGTTAAGGGCCAACCTTCAATTTTGTAAATTTCTTATTTATTCCCGTTTATTCCCATATATTCCCGTTAATTCCCATCAATTCCCATATATTCCCATTACTTCCCATGGAAAGTTTCCAACTTTGAAAATTCCCGGAATTTTGCAACCCTATGCTGCTACCTCCTCCAGTGTTACCTCCTCCAGGACAACTGAACCAAGTGCTGCTACCTCCTCCAGTGTTACCTCCTCCACGACAACAGAACCAGAGAGGAGTGAATACTTCAGTGAGCTCTCAGCTTCAACCATTTGTGCAATAAGCAACGTTCCCTCAACTGATGTTATTGATCAGGAGGAGAGAACAGCACCCCAAGGGCACGCTGCAGGTGTGTAATGTCTTTGGTAATTAATTTGTTGTTATTTTTACTACTGCCACTTGGGCTTTTTTGTAACAATTATGTGTGGTATTTTCTATTTCCTTTAGCTCGGGCAAAAAAGCTAACATCAGATGATCCAGCTCAATGGCCTGGTGTTCTCAGCAATGAGGAAAAGTGTTTACTTGTTAAAAGAGGACCTGTTCAGGTGAAAGATTTTGTTTTTCCTCAAAACACTTGAGAAACCACCACGTCGATTTACTAAGGAGAGCTATTACATGGTCATGAAAAATGGGGAAAAGATAAATCGGACTTGGCTAATATATTCAACTAGTGCAGACTCTGTATTTTGTTACGCTTGCAAAATATTTGGCAATAGGGACACTGCACTAACAGTAGGTGGGTTTAAAAATTGGAAAAACCTTGCTGGGCATCTCAAAGATCATGAATACTCAAAAGCACACATTTCTAATATGAAAAAGTGGCATGAGCTCCAAATGCGGCTCAAAACAAAAACAGCTCTAGATCAAATTAATCAAGATTTGCTGTATCTTGAGGAACAGCACTGGAAAGCAGTAATTCACAGAGTGATTGCTATAATATACCACTTGGCAGAACGAAACCAAGCACTTCGAGGAACAACTGTCTTATTTGACCCCCAAAATGGAAAATTTTTGTCAAAAATAGAAATGATGGCAAAATTTGATCCAGTCATGAATGAGCATTTGAGGAGAATTCTGCAAAAAGAGACAAAGGTACACTATCTTAGTCCACACATTCAAAATGAAATCATCGAAATGATTGGAGGCAAAATACAAGAGGAAATCGTTAGAAGGGTACAAAAAGCCAAATACTTTTCTATAATCATGGACTGCACCCCAGATACAAGCCACAAAGAACAACTTTCCATTGTGTTGAGAATTGTAAACTGTGAGCCATTGGAGGGTGTTTCAATCAGTGAACATTTTATAGGTTTTGTGGATGTAAAGGACACAACTGGAAGGGGTTTATGCGAGACGCTGCTGGAAAAGCTATCTGACCTAAACCTGAACCTTGCGTACATGTGATCATATCAGCATGTCAAAGCCAGATGATTATTAAGTTACCTGTCCATCACTTTAGAGAGGTTATCAAAGAACTCCCCCACATTGTGTTTATTAAAGGCAGTAGCTCTTCCAAGAGAGGTTGCTTCAGGAACGCGGCATGCCAAATGGTAGCGTGCTTTAAAGGCGTTGAACCAATCAGGTCCTAGAAAAGGTTAAAAGTTTATCAGCATTTTGCAGTTTACATTCAGATTTAGGCTAAGTTGAAGCTATCTGCTCCAAATAACTATCCAATAGCCTATACTTGATCTAACCTGCTTTTTTGTCTCTGGTCCAGCTGGCAGGCATGTCAATTTTATTTCTTTGTGCGAACTCAAAAGCCAGTTCACGGCATTTCATGACACCTATGCCATGAAACATTGCTGCTAGTGTCTTAATATGGTCAGCTAGCTCTTTCTCCATGTTCTCATTAAAGACTTTTTGGCAGCTGCTGTTCTTTCATAGCCTGGCTTTGTTACTTCTCCTAGTTTTTTCTTATCCATATATCTTTTTATGGTCATTCTGCAGATCTTCATCTCCTTTCCAACCTGACGGATGGTCTTCCCCTGTTGAACCTCTTTCACTGCTCTTTCTAACTCCTCAAGAGGAGTTGAAATCCTGTCTGTCTTCCGTTTGTATTTGCGTGGCATGATAGATTTTGGTCTAAAATTAAGAATGTCACATAGTGTTAGTGATCAAATGTAAGAATACAATGTACAATAACAGTAAAATATAATAAAGTAATATATATTAAATAATCGTAAGTTGGGGTAAGTTGTGCCAGTGGCACAACTTAAGCCAGGCCCTTTGGCACAAATCACCCCAAGCCCACCATTTTGAAAAAAATGCATCCCCCAGCTGTTTTGAGCTAGCATCATGCTAACTGTATAGACTCATGGTGTAGCTTACTAAAGCACTAAAACATGTGTGAACTGTTTTCAAAGTTGTCAATAATTGTTCAAACACAGCGATCAAAAAACCCGATCATAGAAATTTTACTTTGGAGGGCATAAAATTGTTTTTTGAATTTAAATGTGCTTACCTCTCAAGCCATGTGTCTCCCTTCTTTGCAGGATGAGTGAAATGGATGCCTCTTCAGAAATAGGTGGTCACATGGCCAACTTCTTCTAGGGTTTTCTAGATAACAGGGGTGGAACTACTTGCCCCTTGGCACAAATTACCCCACTCTCCCCTATAAGAAAAGAACTGATGTCTTGGCGTTTCCTGCTGTGCACAAACATATGGTATGACATCCTTTACCAAATTAACAGAGTTAGCAAGCTTTTACAGAGTCTCACTTCTTCTCTTGAAGTTCTTCGAAAAGAGACATGTGCAGTCCAACAGTACTTGCAGCACTTTAGAAAAAAATTATGGAAGCGAATGTGACTCAAAACTCAAATTCAAAAGCATTAGCAGAAATGCTTTTGCATTTCAAAGTCATGGCTGCACTATTTGACTCAAAACTAAAATTAAAAAGCAATATTCCAAAATGCAATTTAATTTTCTTCTTCAACACTGCTCATTCTGTGACTAAATGAAAAGCAAAAGCAAATCACATTTGACATTTAATTTTCAAAAAGTTCACCAGCAAAAAGGTAACAAAATTCAATTTGAAATGTCAAATTCGAAAATGCAAAAGCATTAGCAGAAATGCTTTTGCATTTCAAAGTCATTGCTGCACTATTTGACTGAAAAATGAAATGAAAAAGCAATATTCCAAAATGCAATTTCATTTTCTTCTTCAACACTGCTCATTTTGTGACTAAATGGAAAAAAGCAAAAGCAAACTCAGAAATGCTTTTTCATTTTCGTGTTCGCCCCGCAAAAAGTGTCTCATAATTCAAATGCAAATGCATTCTCAAGTGGCGCAGGAAAGTGACGTCACGGACCCCCCCTCGTTCTGGCCCCTTCTGCATTTTACAGCATTTTAAACAATGCCGGCTCATTGCGCTGCATTTAATTGCACACTACGTCGAACGTTGGTGACAAGGAAACTTGGAATAACTTTCCATAGGTAAGAATTTTTTTTGGTTCTTTTTTCGTTGTTAAATCTTGTTCAGAGTCTATGAGAGCTAACCAGTTAGCCGCTAGCAAAACACTAACGCAAGCTAACAGCTGGACAACCAAACACCAGACGATTATTAGTAGCTGTACTATAGCTGTACAAGTAGTAATACTAAAAGTACACGCAGCAGTAATAGTAATACCAAATGTTCAAGCAGCAGTAGTAGCATAAATAGCCGTTAGAGTAGTAGAAGTGTCAGCATTTGTAATAGTATTACAAGTTGTAGTAGCAGTGACAGTATCAGCAGCAGTAGTTGGTGTATTACTACTACTACTAGTACTCGCATTACTATTAATACCACCAATACTACCAATAGTAGTTATAAAGCCTAACTCGTGTGTGTGTGTGTGTGTGTGTGTATATTTATAGATAGATAGAGAGAGAAAGAGATTAGCATCTATGTTCTTCCTCCAAACCCATTTTATGATTGGGATTTCAGGCAATTCTTTAGGACTGCTCTCACATAATTGAAATGTTACTAAACAATGTTATACTGATCAAATTAAATAACTTTGGTCTCCTGTTCTTTGTCCTTAATTTAGTAGCATGATTTATTTTTAGATATGTTGTTGCGTACAGACTTATATACTTTTTTGCCTATTGCTTTTACTCCATGTAGGTTTCCCAAAGACTTTTGCCTGAGGAGGAAGCCACATAGTGTCATAGAGTCATACCCACCCACTTACTTAAAAATACAGACAACTGAACATCTGACTGTAGAATAGTTTGCAAACAAGGTTATTCACAGTTTAAGCAGTTTTGGTTCATTATCAACAGATATGCATCAAAATAGGAGTTTTGTTGAAGAAAGGTTGTAAGAAATTTGAAGGAAGAAAACCTCTTGACCTCTTTTTCCATTTTGATTTTGAAGGTGATGTGATGTGTGCCGTTCAAGCTTGGTCAGAGATGCTGTACCATCATTTAACGAAAGCTACCACCTTCTAGCTCTGAAAAACAATGGCGGCCTACTGATTCCATCACAAGGCACAGTGAAGGTTTGATTTTATAATCTTGTATTTTTTTTTATCTTTGCATGTTAAAGTTGCTTTCTTCTTTGTTATTTTCTCTGTACTGTAAACTGTCTTTTAGCACTGTGTAAAGCGCTATATAAATATAATTATTTTTATTATTGAGAGTTGCAGAGAGGGTGATTCGCCAGGCATCAACAAAACAAGCTCCAAAGGTGTCAACAGTCTCACACATCGTCCGGGAGGAGATTGGAACGGAGGATGTTTTTCTGCTTGGGGAGCACATTGAAGAAACACATCATTCCAGCTTGTTGTCATTGGTTGTGTTTGCCAAACTTACCCGTACCTTGACTTGCAGAAAGGGAGCACAAGAAAGAAGCTCTGCAAAACAGTCCTCTTTCATCGGTTTTAGCTGTAAAACGTTTGTACATGTGTAAATGTGGTTTGGGTCAGGGATGTCATGTTCTTGTGTTAATACAATAACATTATCATCAAACAACAAAGCCATAAAAATTTCAGACTTGTTTGTTAAAGTACTGTTTGAGTTCATTTTCAAAGTATTTTCCATTGGGTTTTTCTTTGCCCATTTCGTTTTGTGAATATGAAATTTGCCCAGCATGATGATAGTCTGCAACAAAAGGGAAAGGCTGTAGGGTATGGAGGGATTTTCCAACTGAAAGAGGATGTGGCTCTCCTGGAGGCTGATCCTGTGTCTGGTTTTGTTATGGATTAGGTTTTGTATATGATTCCAGAGGTTTTTACTGTATGAACATTGATAAAAAAGGTGGATGATGGTTTCTGGTTCTGTTTGGCAAAAGTCGCAGTTGTAGTCTATATTTAATTTAAAACTCTCCGGGTTTTTTTGCCGGATATACATTGTGACAGATTTTGTATGATATTTCTTTGACCTTATTGTGAATGAGCAGCTTCTCTCCAACCAGCCATGCTCCTCTCCAGTTTATTTCCCCGTACAGTGAACTCCAGTAAGAGTTGGCTGCCGGTCGATTTGAAGGTTGAATGAGATTCCTGATAAATTTATTTGAGCAGATTTTGGTTGTTATGTCTATGTTATGGATGAATAATTTAGCACCATTTTTCTAAGTAAGAGGGTGGAATTGGGAACCTTTCAGGAGCTGCAGAATTTCGATTGGTATTGCGTTGGAAATTGTAGTGTATTCTATTTGTGAGATGGTATTTGTTAATAAATTGGTTGTACGGTAAGATTTGTCCTTGTTCATCGATTAACTGATTGACCCATAATACTCCCTGATCAAACCAAGATTTGTAAAATATGGTTTTGTTTCTGTGCTGTATATGTTGGTTGTTCCATATGTAGCAGCTGGATGGCGAGAAGCCGCGTTTGTAGATCAGCCCCCAGGGGAGCAACGCCTGTTTATGGAAGTTTGATAATTGAATTGGTATTTTGTCAATTTTATAATTACATTTAAGTAAACAATGAATTCCTCCTAATTTTTTGAATAAATAATTTGGAATTGCATTCCACATATTAACATTTTCTTTAATGAGGCGACATAACCAATTAAGTTTGAACATATTATTCATAGTTTCAAAACTTAAAACTTCCAACCCTCCATTTCCCCTCTGGGTACAGAGAATCTCTTTTTTTAGATTATATATATATATATATATATATATATATATATATATATATATACACACACACATATAACATATATATATATACACACACACATATAACAAGGAGCTTGGCTAGAACAGGAGTTTATTTACATATACCATACACAGGTACATTGTTGTGTGTTTCCCTGAGTAAGTAACACTTCACACCCCACCCTGTCAAACTCATCAGGTTTAAAATGTTTGCAGCAAACCCCACTCTCCTCAAAGCTGCTTCCCACTTTCTCCTCAGCTGAAAGTCTTTGGGAAACCTACATGCAGTAAAAACAACAGGCAAAAAAGTATATAAGTCTGTACACAACAACATATCTAAAAATAAATCATGCTACTAAATTAAGGGCAAAGAACAGAAGTAGCCAATATTCTGGAGACCAAAGTTATTTAATTTGATCAGTATAACATTGTTTAGTAACATTTCAATTATGTGAGAGCAGTCCTAAAGAATTGCCTGAAATCCCAATCATAAAATGGGTTTGGAGGAAGAACATAGATGCTAATCTCTCTGTCTCTCTCCTTCTCTCTCTCTCTCTCTCTCTAGCTATATATATGTGTATATATATATATATATATATATATATATATATATATATATATATATACACACACACACACGAGTTAGGCTTTATAACTACTATTGGTAGTATTGGTGGTATTAATAGTAATGCGGGTACTAGTAGTAGTAGTAATACACCAACTATTGCTGCTGATACTGTCACTGCTACTACAACTTGTAATACTATTACAAATGCTGACACTTCTACTACTCTAACAGCTATTTATACTACTACTGCTGCTTGAACGTTTGGTATTACTATTACTGCTGCGTGTACTTTTAGTATTACTACTACTACTGCTTGTACAGCTATAGACCCTTTATTTGTTTACAAACATTGTGACGTTTTTGTGGGCGGGGCTTATGCTGGAGGCAAAAGCGGAGCGAGAAGTCAAGCGGGACTGGGAGTATATAGTTTGCGCTGGGAGTTTGCGCTGCAAACTCGAGCATTTTTAACCCGTTAAACTTCAGTGTACCGCCGGCGGTACACTTACTAATTTTCATAGGAATTTAAAGAATGTCCGAAGGCTGCAAACGCGATTATATAAACACTATACGCCAATGGAAAGCTTAGATTCTCATGAATCCGCCGGTATAAACCACTTTCAGATGTGATTACCACAGCGGGTAATATAAACACATTTGTCCGACAAACAACGAATATCCATCCATCCTTTCTCTGTACACAACTTTAACGTACACAGCGCGACTCACATTTGCGGGTTCATTATTACACACAGATGAAAATATTACACAAAAAACGGCCATAATCCAACCTTGGACATCCAGACGACACAAGCCAGTAAACTATTTTGTCCAAAACATGTCCTGAAGTCGGTATATAATCCACGAATCGGTCGTTTTCAAGGAAATGCACGTCACGATGCGTGTCCAATATTCCCTGTATTTCTCGTCGTATTTAACGGGTTATTGTTTTTGATTGTATTTTTTCTGTGTCTTGTTGTATTCTTGTTCTTATGGTGTGTGTATTTGGACCCAGTGTCTGGAATAAAGCTGAATTGAATTGAATTGAATTGAATATTTTTATTTACAAATAGAATATTAGCGATTTTTTGTACTGAAAATGGCTGGAATTGACTGCAGCTGATCGCCTCTGTCCAGTCTTTTCGCCTCAGTGCATTTTAACCACAACTGTCTTCGTTCCCTCTGAGCACAAGTGTTCGGTGGAATCCTATAAAACTTTAATTTGCGTTCGCCAATGTCATTCCTCCTATTCTGGCTTCCAAAAACACAGCAGGACGACATTTTAGAAAAGTTGATAGAGCCTAGTCCCTCAGTCTTTCGCCTTTCGGTCACGGCCGCGGGCTTCCTCTTTTGCCTCCAGCTAAAGCTGTGATGTCATTCGTGACGTGGGTCATTAAAGGGTCTATAGTACAGCTACTAATAATCGTCTGGTGTTTGGTTGTCCAGCTGTTAGCTTGCGTTAGTGTTTTGCTAGCGGCTAACTGGTTAGCTCTCATAGACTCTGAACAAGATTTAACAATGAAAAAAGAACCAAAAAAAATTCTTACCTATGGAAAGTTATTCCAAGTTTCCTTGTCTCCAACGTTCGACGTTGTGTGCAATTAAATGCAGCACAATGAGCCGGCATTGTTTAAAATGCTGTAAAATGCAGAAGGGGCCAGAACGAGGGGGGGTCCGTGACGTCACTTTCCTGCGCCACTTGAGAATGCATTTGCATTTGAATTATGAGACACTTTTTGCGGGGCGAACACGAAAATGAAAAAGCATTTCTGAGTTTGCTTTTGCTTTTTCATTTAGTCACAAAATGAGCAGTGTTGAAGAAGAAAATGAAATTGCATTTTGGAATATTGCTTTTTCATTTCATTTTTGAGTCAAATAGTGCAGCAATGACTTTGAAATGCAAAAGCATTTCTGCTAATGCTTTTGCATTTTCGAATTTGACATTTCAAATTGAATTTTGTTGCCTTTTTGCTGGTGAATGTTTTGAAAATGAAAAAGCATTTCTGAGTTTGCTTTTGCTTTTTCATTTAGTCACAGAATGAGCAGTGTTGAAGAAGAAAATTAAATTGCATTTTGGAATATTGCTTTTTCATTTCATTTTTGAGTCAAATAGTGCAGCCATGACTTTGAAATGCAAAAGCATTTCTGCTAATGCTTTTGAATTTGAGTTTTGAGTCACATTCGCTTCCATACAAAATGGGCGAGCAAATGCAAAAACAAATGCTAGAGAAGTGGCTGAAAGTTTAGACATTGACATGACATTTCCACCAAAACGACAACGTAAACAACCCGCCAGTTTATGTATGAAGGCAGAGAGGAAACTCAGTCTACTCCAGAAGAACTCTTCAATACAGAGTTTTTTCTTCTTCTAGTAGATGCTACTCTGACCAGCCTAACTGACAGGTTTTCAAGACTTAAAGATGTTTATGACCTGTATGGCTTCCTTTTGTCAAAGGAGGAAATGTCTGCAGCTGTTCAAAATGACACCCTGACAGAAAAGTTAAAAATTTTGAAAAAGCACTTCATGACATAGATTGTGACGATTTAATACTAGAGGTCAGAGCTGCATATCATGCATTTCCCGATAATGTAACTTCCCCAAGAGAAATGCTTGACTATATTTACAAAGAGCAGCTTCTGGATCTGTATGCAAATCTCAGTATTGCCTTTCGACTTTTATTGACACTGCCCATCACTGTTGCCTCTGGCGAGAGAAGCTTTTCATCACTCAAGTTGATAAAACATTATCTCAGATCAACTATGTCTCAGGAAAGGCTTTCAGGATTAGCTTTAATTTCGACTGAGCACAAGGTAGGACGATCATTGAATTTAGAAGACATGGTCACTGCATTTGCACAAGCCAAGGCGAGAAAGCAACACTGTTAGATTTTGTTTTTACAAAAAATCCTAAAGGCTTATGTGCACTTTTGTATATACTTTTCTATGTTTCTTATACATTGCATTTCAGGAACCTATGCACATACTTGATTAATTTTTTTTTCTTTATTTAATTATGTTGTTTGCTTTTATTGTGGGTTTTTTAAATAGTTTTTTAAATAGTTTTTCTTTTCTAAAAGCATTTTAAAAACTGTGACACCTTACAAACATATATGCACTTTTTGACATTGCACTGTGTAAACTATTGATGTTTGTTAGTTTACCATTTTGGAATTACCTTGTTCTTATTCTGGTTGAATTTTCCATTTTTTATTGTCCTAATATACACGCAATGTTTACATTTTTTGAGTACATGCCAAAATAAAAACTACATGCATATTGCAACGTTTTTGATCTGTGACAATTCCTTATAACGGCGACATATATTATAATACACCCCATCGTCCCATCAGTACTTCAGAGGGCCCCCTGTTACTTTTTGCTTGGGGCCCCAGGGGACCCTTGCTACGGCACTGGCAAAGTCCGCTTATTTTAAGCGACTTTGGGCTTGTTTTTCTGTAAAGTCGCTTGCAAATTTCATCAATTGCGGGTTGTGGGTTTTTGGGCTTGTTTTCTAAAGCGTAGTCGCTTATTTAGGCTTGCTTTGCTGCCTGTATGAACACCTCCTCATTCCCTCCCAGTTCTCCACAACAAAGCGAAATACATTAGTTTGTCCTTTTCCAGGACCCGTCCACTCCCCCGAATCTCGGTTATCGCCCACACTCACAAACATGCAGAGGACTTGTGGATGTTTGTAGGAGAGATGTAGAGAAGACCCGACGCCAGGTACAGCGAATAGACCTCAGACCTCCGTGTCTGCGTCTCTGTTTGCCCACCTGCCCGGTCCTGTTGTTGGGTTGCCTGGTGACAGACACTGCTACAGACGCTGCTGCAGCCGCACGTTTAAAAATGTCTCCTGCCAAAACTCCACCACGTCCGAAGAAGCAAAAACATTTGCAAAAGTACAGACGTGAGTGGGAAGACTCGAACTCCTGGCTTGACAGCGTTAGTGGCAATAGGTACAAGGCAAACTGTGTTTTCTGTTGCTCGTGGACTGGCTGAAGTAAGGCAACATCAGGAGACCAACATGTCAGAAACATGAAAACAGAGAGGACCCAACCAGCAGGTCACAGTTTATCATCCCCAATCATCTCCTGAAGTCCATATGGTAAGGGACATCATGATGTAATCAGCCAGATTTCCTACAGTGTCTGGTTGTGAATTTACCAGAGGATGCTTATAATCATGCTGATGTGGTCATAGACTCTACAGTATTTTAGTGACTCAATAAATGCCTAAGTTATTATTATTTTTTAATGCATTTAAGTTTTAATAGACATTTATTGAATTGCTATATATGTAATCAATAAATGGATTTTGCCCATCTCAAGAAAAACTCACTCAGAACTCTGATATGTTAAAAGTACTAAAGAAATGAGCATACACACATAAATGGATTGATACATTAATCGTGTAAAGATAAGATTCATATTTAGAATTTATTTGTACAGTAATCTGCATTGAATGTTTTAAATAAAATGCAATCTACTACTCCTTGGGTGGTAGTGGACCTGAAGAGCCGTCCATCACTTATGTAGCTAGCTAATGTTAGAGACGGAGGGAGAGGGGGGATCCTCTGTGAAGGTTTTTTTGTGTGTGTGTGCTTTATGGTAATTACAGCCCGGTCTCACAAGGATTCGTGAAACTGTCACGTAAATTAATCTATGGTTTCGTGCGCACCAACACGATTTTCTCATGTTTTTCGTGTTGCTCACAACGAAATTCAAACCAATGTTCTTTGTGTTGCTCACAACAAAATTCAAACCAATGTTTTTCGTGTTGCTCACAACGAAATTCACACCAATGTATTTCAAGCGGAGGACTTTTCGTGCCACTCAGAACGTATTTCAAACAAATGGGTATATTATATTTTTAATGTAAAAGCGTTGCGAATCCAACGCTATATTTTGCATTACATCGTCCCATATTTATAATGTGATGCCTTTATTTTTGCTGCAGGATTTGGGTATTTGAGATTAAAAAACGTTAGTGTTTGTTTGTTTGCAAACGGGTTTGATTTTGTTTTCATCGGTCAGAGTCTAGATAATTTTATTCATTGTCTTAGTTTTGTGGTTTTATTTTTTGATGCTCTTTATTTGGGACATTTCTTACAATAATTCTATAATCCAATATTTGGATATTCTTAAGGCCCGGTCACACCGCCCAAACTTTGCTGGAGCGTTCCTTGAACGGTAGGGAGGGGGGCCGAATTTCGACAACGCTCGTCACCGCGCACAAAATGGGAAAAAACTCGAAAACACGGGCATTGGCTTAGTGGTGCACCGCTGAAGCCGGCGTTGCTTTAGCGTTGCTTTAGCGGTAGCGAACGTTGGTTTAGCGGTGATGCGAGCGTTGGTATAGCGGCGTTCTGCGCATGCGGGCGTTGGCTCGGCGGGGGTATAAAGTTGGTTTAGCGGCATACCGCTTGTGACTACGGAGCTGAACGGATCGTTTTGATACAAGTTCTGATAGATTTTTGATAGAAGTGCTGGAAGGCTCGTGGATCCTCATTCCTCAGCTCCACCATCAGCTTGTCATACAGTCCATGTTCAGGCCTTCTCAGTATCCACTGTCTGACCCACACAACTCTGTCTCTGCTTCTTCTCTCTCTTCTCCTTCTGTCAACAGCTTGTTGCAATCTGAAGAGGCTCTGATTCTGCTGCTGGACTAGTGCACCAATCATAGGAAGTCTCTCAGCATCCATGGTGATACAGTTTTACTGTAACTTTGAGCAAATTCGATATAGATGAGGTCTGAACTCAACGGCAGCTCGATTCCAAATGAGCTCCTGGTCCATTTCTCCCCGTATGTATAGCCAAATTCTGGTCCCGCTCCGACACCTCTATACCCACGCCAAACCAAAGTTCATCGCCGCCATGGATCGCTGCTTCAACGCCCGACACCGTTCCAGCAACCCCGTGTCCGCTCGTAAAAGGCTTACAACTGCTCCACCGAAGTTTGTGCAACGTTTAATTGCCGCCCGGGCAACGCTGCCGAAGCAGCAGTGGTCCAACGTTCAAGATTTCTACGTTGGCCTAGCGGACCCAAGCGTCCACGAACTTGCGTCTAGCGGTGCCAAACTTTGACTGGGCGTTGGTGGAGCGGGGGTGAACTTTGCCAGGGCGGAAAATTGCCCCATCCTCACCGCTCGCAATATTTTGTGCAGCTCAAAACTTTCGGAGCGGTAGGAGGGCCCCTCCAGAAACATCAGCGTTGCTTTAACGGGGGCCAACTTCTGTTAAACGGTGGTGAACGGTTACGAGCGGTGATGAATCGATAAAAGTGATATAAATCATAGATGGAGTATCAACATCATTCACACATATATATATATAATAGATAAAAGTTATATATCAGAGAAAATTATTATATAAATCACATATAGACTATCACTATAATTCAGACATATATATTAAAAAAGATATGTCAGAAAATGATATTATATATATATATTGTTTTATATAGAAATATGTGTTCATTTGTCAGCATTTTGTATATATATGTATATATAGCGTAATAATATATTGTCTCTTCAAATTATTAAAATAATTGACTTTACTGCTATTATCTGCTTCTCAAACATATATTAGTGTGTGTGTGTGTTTACAGTGTTTGCAAAATACCTGTCTACAGTCGAGCTTAATTTCAGAATATTCTATTACCTATTATTATTATCTATTATTTCCGCTATGAATATTACTATGTTCAGCACCCCATTGATTTACACCTGCATTTTGTGCTTCATGGTGCTAGGTGTGCTGTTTGCATGTTGGACATTGTTTTACACAGACACCACCAAAGAAGAAAGGTGCTGAAGTGCTGCATGTTTTGTTTTTGTTTTTTTTTAAATTGAAACAGGAGTCTGTCCGCATGAATGTCCAATGGGTTAAGGGTTGTCCATGAGTTTGATATCTTCAATCATGTTAAAAAGTTTTACAGCAGTCCGTTTTTTCATATGTTTCAGTGATGAGAAGAATAGAGACATTTCTTTATGAAACATATTAAAAATAGGTTTACATTTTAGAAATCTGCATTTGTGTATGAAAAATTTCCCTAATCTATACAGCAGACCAGAATCAAACCTGCATCGGAGACCAGCTCCTGTACATGAGTCGCCTGCTTAACTTGCTGAGCTATATGGGCATCGGATACCCACTATACAAAATTATTTAATAAATACCAGCGCACCGGCCCTTCGGTCAAACGGCCGAATGATGTTTACACAAATTTTGGCCCGAAGCCACATCTAATTGCCGACCCCTGTATTACATTATAAATATGGGACGATGTAATGCAAAATATAGCGTTGGATTCGCAACGCTTTTACATTAAAAATATAATATACCCATTCAAAATGCCCTAACTCGCTTAAATCTGACCGAGGAGAAACATGACACACGAGGAATATTTGATTAATGAAACGCTCTATTCAGGTGTGATTAAGATTCAGATATGAAAACAAAATCAAACCCGTTTGCAAACAAACAAACACTAACGTTTTTTAATCTCAAATACCCAAATCCTGCAGCAAAAATAAAGGCATCACATTATAAATATGGGACGATGTAATGCAAAATATAGCGTTGGATTCGCAACGCTTTTACATTAAAAATATAATATACCCATTCGTTTGAAATACGTTCTGAGTGGCACGAAAAGTCCTCCGCTTGAAATACATTGGTGTGAATTTCGTTGTGAGCAACACGAAAAACATGAGAAAATCGTGTTGGTGCGCACGAAACCATAGATTAATTTACGTGACAGTTTCATGAATCCTTGTGAGACCGGGTTGGTAATTACAACCTGTGGTTCTGACAACAGACTTTAAGTCAAAAGAAATCACACATTGACTCAGACTTTACATGACATTAAAGTGCAACTAAACCCCCAGTCACAGCAGGTTTTCATGCACTGTTTGAAAACTACATCCTGCTTGCTTAATCCTGGTTTTTAGAAATTTGGTGCCAAGGTCATAACACCAACACTGACGTGTTTCATCATCGTACAGTCATATCATTTAGTTTACAGCTCAAAAAATGTTTGCATGTTAAGAACGTCTTTAAGCTTCAAGTTGTCCACATCAGATTGTATCATAGCTAACAATGAAGATTATCAAAGGTAAAATAGAGTTCAGTCAGTGTGAATCTTGTAGGAGACATTAAAGAATGAAGAGGAAGGGAAAAACCATCAGCTTTTCCCAGCCTAAAAGAAGAAAGAAGGAAGAACATCCCAGAGAGGAGATGGAGGAGGAAGAGTTCAGAGAGAGAAATGAAGGCATGCAGAGCTCAGACAGAGAAAGGTAAATCAGAGACTGTCTCTGGTCCATATGGTATGAATATTGCTTTAGTATTATATATCTGAGTACGACATAACCTGTGACAATAATGACCTTTTTGGACAAAATATTATCTGATTTAGTTCCTCTTTTAATTTTAAGATGATAAGTAGATATTTAATTCTTAAGAATATCCAAATATTGGATTATAGAATTATTGTAAGAAATGTCCCAAATAAAGAGCATCAAAAAATAAAACCACAAATCTAAGACAATGAATAAAATTATCTAGACTCTTACTGATGAGTTGATAATGTAATCATTGTAACAGGCCTACCATAACCATAGATCACACAAATGCAGGTTTCCCATTGTCTAGTCTTAGTGTCAGCCAGCTGACAAATACAAATTATATTTACTAATTTAACATACTTAATTTGACAATGCCTGCTGGCTGCCAGTCTATACACACACAGCCTGAAACACACACACACACACACACACACACACACACACACACACACACATATATATATATATATATATATATATATATATATATATATATATATTTGTCAGGGTAGAGACTGCCACCCTATTATTTTTTCTCTAGATCCACCCCTGCCTAAGGGCAATTAATGGTCCTGTATCCCAAAGAAGGGGAGGTGTACAGGTAAGGACAGAGACGATGAGAAGCACAGACGTTTGTGGATTAATGCACCTTGTGAGACCTGAATTCAGTGGAGTGGGAGGGTGATAGAGAGCATTTACTAAGGTTTGATAGAATGTTTATGAACCAGGGAGAAAGCACACTTAGATTTTTTTTATGCCACTAAACATTTAAATCTAAAAAGCAATCTAAAAAAAAAAAAACAGCATCCACACACAAGCTTTACTTATCTCTTACTTTTTTGTAAGTTTCCAGCAAGACATTGACAACTATCATTCATACTGATTAGTGAAAAATTGACAATGCTACTTCTCAAGACAGTTAAGGCCCATTGTGCAGTGGAAAAAAAATCAGCATTTAGACATACATTTAAATTTTTATTTTTTATTTTTTATTTTTTAAAAAGCCATCAACTACTCAAAAAATTAAGGTCATGATGCAAAAGTCAAAAGCAGAGTTTGGCCATGCCTGGTGTTCACATGAGAGCAGGGCTGCATCTGTTGCTTGGTTTCCCTCCATTCACTGCATGCATGCATGTGTGTTTTTCTGTCCAACACAACAGATGCTACAGCACGCTTTGTAATAGATGGAGGAAAGCCATCTGTCATCTGAAAAAAGCAGCGTCTTTTCTGCGGCTCTCAAAACACAGTGGCATCCTCAGATACTGTCCCTACTGGAGCCACAGAGCTTTTATGTAATGCTCAGAATATTACATAAGTGTTGGGCGGCAGCGGTGTGGGTTGAGGTTGGGTCGACTGCTCTCTGCCCCTGGAGTGACGAGCTGTACGTCTACGCTAGTGTCAATCCACATTGATCTCACAGAGCTTGGGGATTTAACAGATGACTGTGTGTGTGTGTGTGTGTGTGTGTGTGTGTGTGTGTGTGTGTGTGTGTGTGTGTGTGTGTGTGTGTGTGTGTGTGTGTGTGTGTGTGTGTGTGTGTTGCTAAAGCTTTGTCTCACATTTGTGTCATTCCCAAAAATATGTACAATTGCTTCCATGATTCACTGCATTGGCCCCAAAATAGAATTACCCAGTTGTGAGACCCCTATTTCCAATAGCAGATTCGTAGAAAATAATCTGCAGATTAGAAACACTTTGACAGTCATCTCAGTGGCTGAAAACAGTTGTTAGCCTAGAAACATTCATGTGACACTCTCCCTAGAGAGTGTTGCTCTCAAATAAAATCAGTATCTCATGTTGTCAATATATTAATGTATAGTTGTCAAATGTAAGACAGCTTCCACTACATCCAGTTCAAAGAACCACTGTCAACCAGATTTGATATCTTTCTTACTATTTTCTTTTCAAACTTAGGGCAAACACTCATTATGTTAACAAGTGACTGTAGCCTTGATTTTAAACAAAACCACCTGCTCAGCAATGTTACCACACAGAGATGCTCAGTTTCCTAATGTAGAGGCATTTTCATCTTGTTGTGTTTGACTATGTTAAGTCCACCAGAGTCCATGTGGACTCCTCCATGGACATCTGTGAGTAGCCCAAAATTTGTCAGAATGGCAACTGTGTTGCTAGGATGGTAGCGTACATACTAAGCAATAATGTGCATGTGTAGAATATGTAGATATGGCCTACTGCATCAGAAATCTGAGAGCAAAGGTTTCATGAGTGAAAAGAAGGTGCCTGAATACATGGTGGAAGGCTTCATCTGGAGTATAGAAAATCATACAGGAGAGAGTAATATGGGACACTTCTCGTCAAATTTTGACAGGTCCCAATCAGAAGCTGCCACGTCATAAGGGGGCAGGACTAATGTGTGCGGTCCGATGAGAGATGGCCATGTCATACAGTCCCTCCCTCGTCCGCCATATTTGTAGTTTTTATTTTTTAACAAAAGGAAATGACGAATTTGAAAATGCTGGAAAGGATAGTTTCAAAAAATTTTTATTAAAAAAAATTTATAACACAGGCATAATAATAAAGGGTCATCCAATGAGGTGTGAGGGGAAGGGCGAATGAGAACCAATGAGAAGAGGAGGTTGGGTCTTCTTTATATATAAATGGGACTAGGCCTCTGTGTAGGCCCCAAGGTGGAATAGAACTCACCATGGCTCAGAAAATGTTGGATGTCAGGGGGTACGCGGTTCCCGGAGCCGGCGGCAGCGGCAAATCTCGGGCCCTGCCACGTCCGGAGCCGACGGTCATCAGCGAGACGCCCATCACCATCTTCCGCGAGAGGCCTTCGATACTGTGGGCCCCTAGGAGATCCATGAAGTACCTCCAGTGGACCCAGCTGCCTCCGGCCGAGTCTCTGGAGGAGGAACGGCCTCTCAAGCCCTACGAAATGCCGGGCTCCTGGGGCTGGGTTTTCAAGTACAAGACGGGGGAGCTCTGCTTCTACCAGCTGGAGGAGGGAGAAATGCAGAGGCCTCTAGCCGTCTCTGCCATGTTGACCTCCATCGACTGGAGCGTGCTGAAGATGGTCATGCAGCAGCATCTCCGAGAGACTTCTCAGGAAAATACACCCGAGCCTGTATCCTCTAAACGGGCAAAGTTGGAAAACCTCCCCGCTAGTACAGAGGTGCTCCTGAAACGAGCGGTCTTCAGTGCGGTATGGCAATCCAGACCCATAGTGGTGTCAGGCAGATGATACTTCAGAACCACCCTCTGATCAATGGGGAAGATGAAGCCCGCAGAGTTCTTTGTTTTGGAGAGTTACAACGCTGACTGTGGGGTATTTCATACTGTCCTGGTCTTACCACTGGCTGCATGGATTGAGTGGATGGAGAAGGCCGCAGAAAAGATCACCACGCTCTTTTCTAATTGCCAGAGTTGGAGGGATACTCTATCCGTCAAAAAAATTTATCATTCTAAGATCACGCCCTCTACTTTACAGCCACGCCTCTTTTTCCGGTCACCGCTTCATCACCGCCCACTCCTATGCTTTATAAAGACGGTCGGTTGAACCGATGATCACAGAGCCTCTCAACCTGCCTACTGATCAACATGAACCCGGTCAACCAACAGCCCAAAAACCACCGTTGTTCCACCAGAGTGGTATCCGTGTCGCAAAAAGCTCTTTGGTTCTGCTCACAGGAGGATTTGATGCAGTTTGACGGCTCTCTGGAAACCAGCATGCCGACCCTCTTTGCGGACTGTTCTGAGCCGGCTCCTCCCGGATTCCCGACAGCAGAAGGCTCAGCAGAAGCCCCAGAAGCAGAAGTCCCAGAAGCAGCAGCCCCAACACCACCACCGCCATCGCCAGCCTCCCCAGAAGCGGTACCCCCAGAGGCAGCGGCGGAAGCAGCAGCACCTTCACCAACACCAGAGGATGAGGTGGATGGTTGGGTGTCTTCGATGCTCATCAGCAGCATCAAAACGGTTGTGTTTCATCTGCTGAACCTTATCCTCTGCAGTTACCGGCGCGAGCACTGCTACGGCTGTCAGGTCAACCATCCCAGTCAGAGACAGCACGAGTGTCTGAAGATGTTGGACAATGACTACTTTCAGCTCCACTTTCACAGGCTGATGGGGAGGCTTTTCAGTCCTCGTTTCATCCCGACCATTCAACACCTTCTGAACTTCCGCAGAATCTCAGCCGATGATGCCCGAGTTCAAGCTGTGGCGGAGACTCTGCTGTATGAGCTGAAAACAGCGAAAGAGTTCAGAGTTCCCATCAGTGAGATGTACGACGACCTGATTGGGGAGGATGTGGTGAAAATTGGGCAACTGCAGACGGTGACTGAATTCTGGAACGGTAGTACCTGTTGATCATGGGAAATGTGTGGACAACACCTGAGACGGATGACTTGTGCTAGATAAATCTTTTGCATCAAGCGATTAAAAACAGTTTCAACCGAGAGAAAACTCGAGACTGGAAAATATGATGGAGACGGTTAGAACCCACTCTTTGTCTGCACCTTAGGGTGAGACTGTACGTCGTACCATATCTGTCAGGAATACTGATCTGTCAGATACCTTTAAAGACATTTTAAAAGAATTGTAAATTTTGTATCACGAAATGTTTTCTCTGTACTGTTTTTTTTAAAGTACTACTTTAGTACTTGTTTCCTAAAAATCTATAAAAATGTTGTTTTCAAAAATGTTATGTTTTATAAAATGTTTTACTGTTGTTTGATGACCTCCTGATAATTTGTTTTTTATTGTTTGTCAATAAAAAGAATGAGAAATAATGAATCTTTATTTTAAATGTGTGCATTTCCTGTTTCTTTTCCAAAAACGTAAGAGAAACCCGCGAGCAATGTGTCTGGCAGACGCATCATGAAAAAACTTTACAATCCACCCTCACACATGAACAAATGAAAGGTGTGAGAACATATGCCGGCTCTGCCTCCAATAATATATGTATCATACACATATCACAAATGTGGGGCAAATAAAGAATATCGCTGTCAAAACAAGCAGACTCACCGAGCGGGTTCCGTGGGCAATGACTAATAGGGGTTGACCCAGAACACAATGAAGACAGTTCATACAGTACATCTCTTTATTGCAGATACGTAGCCAATATTTGTTTCCTAGCAGTGGCAAGCAACATTTGGACTAGCCATTGGTAGCTAGTTCATGGATGCTGCTGTCCAAGGAAGGCTGTATATTGTGATGGTAATGTCCGTGCCCATAAAGACCTGTTCCAATATCTTGGCTACCTCGGTCCACTCCAGTTGATCCAAGCCGCAGCCAATACTGTGAGAACACGCAGCAAGAGAGGACAGACAATCAGCCATTATCACTGTTGATACTATCATACCAGGGATACCACATCGTTCACATATCGAGGCATTGACAACTTCTGTACCCCGTTCCGTATACAATGTGACCTCATATCCTCAAGGCTGTGTAGTAGACTGGTATATGTGGGTTTATGAAAGGCTCTTTGTTTTGTAACCTGGAACAAGAGACATGTATATAGAGGTTTTGGTCCCACAATTCAACATAACCACATAACAAGCATGACGGATTAAGGTGGGTGCAGTTGGCGCATACTAGATAGTAGATGAAACGGCCTTCTCTCAGTAGCACAGCACATTGACCAGGCGCCTTCCCTGTACGAGACACACATGGAGAGCTTCAACAACCCAAACTCTTGGAGGGGCAGGGGAGGTGAATTCTGCTTACCCTTCTTACTCACTCTGTTTCAGTAGCTCGGAAACACCTTTAAACTTCTGTTTAAACAGCACCGCTATGCCCACTCCCATGCGACAGTCCGCTCTAATGCAGTGCGCCAGCGCCTCATCGTTGGGACAGTCGAAGAGATTGCCGGTGACTTGTTTTAGCAGCTCCGGCTTCACTTGAGGACTACGTCTGTCAGCCATAAATGCAACTAAATTATTCCAGCTTACAAGTGGTTCACAGGCTTTCCTCCGAGAGTACCAAGCTCCTCAACCCCTGATTCAGAAGTGTAAATGAAGTCTTCAAAAAATCACCAAGAGAAGTCAGCATTCGAAAGGCAGCAGGATTTATTTGTCAACCAAAAAACAATAAATCCAGGAGTAATTCTTAGCAGTGATAACACAAGAAGAAGAACTGAAGATACTGAGCTGTGCACCATTTTTTATGCTGTGAGCATTGGTCATTTTTCCACGCCTATAGGGCATATGATAGGAGTGGCATTTTTGACACCGTTATTTTTTCTCAATCTGTTGGTCAGATCATAACATCAGGTTATCATATTTCACCCCTGGAACACTTTACAGAAGACATGCGCATTAAGTGATCATCAGGCCATCTTTTACAGAGAACATGTCCACACATGTTCAAACTTTTTGCTCCACATCTTACCCTCTTTATTTTGTGATAGATTTCATATATATTATACCATTATGTATTTTATATGTATGTTTCACATCTGGTTTTACTGTTATTAGACTGAAGAGTCTAATAGCATTTACCATAATAATAATATCATCTTTTACTTATAGCACATCGTGTCCAAAAATAATACACTACAATACCCCGAGAGGCTCTGTATGGTGGCAGGACATGCGCCGTGAGGTTTTGGTACGCTGGAAAAAATGGCCCGAGACATTTAACAGCTGGGTGAAGGTGTTGAAAAATTTATTAAAAAAAACAGACTCCAAACCATCCCTATCTGGAACCAGCAACATGCTGTTTCTCTCAGATTCACCGAATGCCCCTCTACCTGTCTGTTTCATACATTTTTACTGAGTGCTTTTAAACATTTGTTCTTTCTTTTTGCTTAGCACAGTTTAAGGTGTTGTGTTTCAAGAATGGTAACTATGTGTTGTTGCCCGATTGCAGGTTGGACGCTCAAGTCAAACTTGACATTTTCCTCCTCTGCTGTTTCAACTTAAAGCTGCTGTCCGGAGTTTCCGTTTGTTTTCAATTTATGTATCATTTTTTAACAAAGCTTAAATGTGTTAGTCTAGTTCGATACTATAATATAAAGTTAGTATAACGCGATATGAAAATTTATTCCTGAGCTCCGCCTTCCTCTCATAGACCCCCATGTTATTCCAAAAAGCGCCGGTTGCTGCCGACCAATCAAGTTCGAGCTTCAGCTTTGTCATGCTGTCAATCAACGGTTACGCGCACAGCAAGCAAGCCCATGCAGAGGTGGGCGAGCTACACACTACGCAACCGCGCGCACATTTGTTTTGCTTGTGGAGGAGAGAGCATCAGGGATCAGCAACTTCCAGAAAAGTTACCAATCCCATGGCTTGTCAGGCCAAGAGACTGCAGGACGTTTTTTGGCTCGGGGTGCTCGCGTCGCTCCCCGACCACGGCCTCCATAGCCCGCCTGCGGGCTTCGTTTAGATGCTGTGGTCGGGGTGCTCGGCTCGCTCCCCGACCACGGCCTCCATAGCCTGCCTGACGGCTTCGTTTAGATGCCCGACCTCTGGAGGAAGATGTTGGGGCGTCTGGGACATACTCTTCGTCAGAGGAGTCATGCAATTCTGAACTCTAGATAGAAATAAATAAACAATCTAACACATATACACGTGTAAATGCACTAAGTTTGATAAACAACGTCATCGAGAGGGATACACGAGTGTAATCACATATTGAAACTTTACTCGTTCGTCCTAGCAGATTCATGTTATTTTGGTATTAGGACAAGTTAGACTCAATACAGCATTCTAACGTAATTCCTTTATTATTTACTAAATGTACTAAATGCAGAAGAGGGGAAAACAGCACAACAGGCAAGATGCTGCAGCACTCCAGGCACTTCTCTCATGTACTGCGCGCGTGCACAAATAAAGGGGCGAAATCAGAGGGAGGGAGGGACCAACAGCGTTTTGGGAGATGCTGCGATTCAAACTCCGGACAGCAGCTTTAATGTATTTGATGGTGAGACGCAGTAGGCAAAAGTGTAGATGTTATGTTGGTAAACACACCATCTACACAGGCCTAAACACAGGAGGTAAAGCAAAAAAAAAAAACAACAACAACAACTCTATTGCCTGTTTTTGGTCAGCACCTAATCCTTCGAGAGTTAATTTGTATCTCTGTGACAATTTGGCATGCATTGTTGAACTTTTCTTTTCAGTTCTTGTTTGAAAGTGCATTTTATGTTACGATTGATTATCTTAGGAGTCCTCTCCTCACAAGTTCCTCCCTATGCCATCTCCTATGCTGTCACCTTCAGTGTTCAGTGTGCGTTGTGTAGTGTGACTCTGATGAGTTGTAGCCCTCCCCATGTCTATAGTGACCTGCTGAATCCTGCTCTGCCCAGTACTCCCAAAGTCCCTGCTGCGCACTTCTGTTCAGTGGTGGCGAGCCCATCTTTTTGCCTTTTCTCACCAGAATTTAGTAGCTCTCCAGAAATTAGAATTTCTTTTTATTCAAGTGAAATTGTTAAAGGGCACAATGGTGTTTACTCAGACATAATGTCACAAGTGCACAAGTCCAGATTATGAAGGCAAGTTGTACATGGGATGAATGCTCAAGCGTCTTTCCAAATTCCATGTTCTGTCTTCATCTAGAACAAAAAAAGACAAGGGATGGTGGTTCAAACTTGCTGTTCAGATGTTTAAAAGAAGGCAAAAAACAATACATGTAGGTTGGAGAACATGTCTCGAGGTTCGGCCAGGGCAGCCCCCTGCCTGTCCTCTGTGAACTCTCACCATCCTGACTTCCGTCTTTTAGTATGCAAGCCTCACTGAGTGTGCAATGTACCACCAGGTGCGCTCGACTCCTCAGTGGGCTGTGTGATTATGAAAAATGATCAGTTGTGGCATTTTCTGAAAGATCACTGGGAGATATTTGATACTTTTCGTCCTGCTCATGTTTATGTGCATTACCAGTTTGTTGGAGACTGAATGTTGTACAATACATGCAGCTTCATGTTTAAAGCAATCCTTAAAGGAAAATCTTTTGCATTTTTGATTTCAAAACATGTCAATTTTTAAATGTAGAGAAAGTAAAGTAAAGATTGAACTTTACATCAGATGGAGTGTTTTTTTTTGTTTTGTTTTGTTTTACAAATATCTGTATGTTGAGTTTACCTCTGTGTCACTGAACCATTAAACTTAGCATGTAGAGAATACAGCTTGCTTTGCGGGAAAAGTCCTGAATTTAATTTTAATCAAGACATTTTTTCTGCTGAAAGTTAAGCCATTTTACTTGCAAGAATTGCTATTTGTGCCAAAGATGTATTTAGAATGTTTTAAGACATCTTTGTTATCTGTCAGGCTGTATGCTATTGCAAAGTGTACAAATAGTTACATCAAATTTCTGAAACAAAGTTTTAAAGTTAAAAACATCTTGCATGCTTGTTTGTTTTTATTCTTCTTTTCTGTCCTACATGATGCTGAAGATGTGGGACTAATCAGAGAACAGAAGAATGGCACAGTGAAATTACACTGAAATGCTAGGAGTGTACTAGGAATAGATTCACCTTAGTGATTGTAGTAGTTTTTAAAGCAGACATACAAATGCAGTATTTATTCTCTCTGTTAGAGTTGGAGCCGTGTAATGTTCATTCATTGTATTTTGTAATTTGCCTAATAACAGTAATTGTCACAATAGCCCTTTCCAGATGTTTGTGAAAGAGTAGCCTGTTATTTTTTATCCTAGAGCCCACAGTTGATAACAGTTACATTTTCTAAAATGAGATTTTACATTGGATCGATTACATTTGACGGTTCTGTGTAGGCTTTTAAAGGAAGAAAACATAAGCTTTTGAAACTTTATATGTAAACCACCCCTGAATGTATAACTTGGTGTTTTCTCTATTTACTCTTCTCTATTTACTCTTCTAAGAATGAAGGAGCAGCAAATGTATTAATATGTAGAAAACCGTTAAACATAATATGCCACAATATCTTTACCCATATTTATGATAAAGTTGTGTGTGGCCCATACTTTAGAGGCAACTGCTGAATGATAACATACTGTTAGCCTCCAGTTAAACAAGCCAGATTCAGACTTCTCACCTGTTTTAGGTAAATCCCTTTACAACCTACAGCAATGACACAAATTCCCATCAAATAGTCTTATCTTTCTTTACTTCACAAATAAAGTGTGACTGTTATTTTTTAGTTGTAGTTTTATTCGTATTTTCTGCAGAAATGCAGAGCAGGACATTTCTTTACAAAAATATAGAGGATCAATATTTGTTGGACAAGAATTTCTTTTAAAAGATCTCTTTTCGATCACAGCTCTGTTTATATGTTCTTCAGTCTTTGTAAATTTGCTGGATGAATTGAGCGTGTGCGTGTGCGTGTGCGTGTGTGTGTGTGTGTGTGTGTGTGTGTGTGTGTGTGTGTGTGTGTGTGTGAATTCTTCCTCAGCCAAATCTTTGTAATGCTAGTCCAATTCACATCAACTAAAGTGTAACTCTTCATGCATCTATGGTCTGGCTGCACTGATGAGCATTTCCATGTTTTTTTTTTTCCTTCACTGAAGATTTATCTAGCTCAGGGGTCAGCAACCCGCGGCTCTTTCAGCCCTCTGTTTTGGCTCCCTGTAACTTTGGAAAATAAATTGTTCTGCCTTTCAGGTGCGTTTCAATGCATTTTAATATAGAAAGTTTTATTGTGAAATTATCGCTCTTATTTTGACGTGTCACTCCACCGGATGTGCTGTTGGGGTTTTCCCCCTGCAGAGACAACACGGAGCTTCCGATTCCCACATGTTTCATGCCTTTTTTTTGTTTTACTCCTGGAGAAGCAACGCCTGTAGTTTCACATCGTTTTGTACTCAAGAATGGCAAGCCTGTATATTAAAGCTCCACTCCAAGAAAGACACATCTTGTCTTTGAGTCAAAAGTACTCATGATAGGGTAATACACGTTACTCGCAAGAACACGGCTCGATGTCACATCCAGGCAGCAGATCAGAGAGTCAGAGAAGTGTCGTCTTGGAAAATAGGGCAGCAACTTACCGGAGAAAAGTTATTAGCTTAAAGCTGCTGTCCGGAGTTTGAATCGCAGCGTCTCCCAAAACGCTGTTGGTCCCACCGTCCCTCCCTCTGATTTCGCCCCTTTATTTGTGCACGCGCGCAGTACATGAGAGAAGTGCCTGGAGTGCTGCAGCATCTTGCCTGTTTTGCTGTTTTCCCCTCTTCTGCATTTAGTACATTTAGTAAATAATAAAGGAATTACGTTAGAATGCTGTATTGAGTCTAACTTGTCCTAATACCAAAATAACATGAATTTGCTAGGACGAACGAGTAAAGTTTCAATATGTGATTAGACTCGTGTATCCCTCTCGATGACGTTGTTTATCAAACTTAGTGCATTTACGCGTGTATATGTGTTAGATTGTTTATTTATTTCTATCTAGAGTTCAGAATTGCATGACTCCTCTGACGAAGAGTATGTCCCAGACGCCCCAACATCTTCCTCCAGAGGTCGGGCATCTAAACGAAGCCGTCAGGCGGGCTATGGAGGCCGTGGTCGGGGAGCGACGCGAGCACCCCGAGCCAAAAAACGTCCTGCAGTCTCTTGGCCTGACAAGCCATGGGATTGGTAACTTTTCTGGAAGTTGCTGATCCCTGATGCTCTCTCCTCCACAAGCAAAACAAATGTGCGCGCGGTTGCGTAGTGCGTAGCTCGCCCACCTCTGCATGGGCTTGCTTGCTGTGCGCGTAACCGTTGATTGACAGCATGACAAAGCTGAAGCTCGAACTTGATTGGTCGGCAGCAACCGGCGCTTTTTGGAATAACATGGGGGTCTATGAGAGGAAGGCGGAGCTCAGGAATAAATTTTCATATCGCGTTATACTAACTTTATATTATAGTATCGACCTAGACTAACACATTTAAGCTTTGTTAAAAAATGATACATAAATTGAAAACAAACGGAAACTCCGGACAGCAGCTTTAAGATAAATAGATAAATAGATTTTACAATAGACATTCACAAAATATTGATTTCCAGCTAACATTACGTAACATATGAGGTCCAGGAGCAAAAATGACATTAACCAAGTAAGATAAATTAGTGGAAGGACACAATTAAAAAATGAATCTATCTTATTAGAGGCTTTGTAATTAATTAATCACGACTGATTAACAAGGGCATAGAGGTTAAAAAAAAAAAAAGCAATATATATGCAGTGTTGTCTTCATTTTAAATGCCAAAAGGATTTTGCGGCTCCCGGTGTTTTCTGTGGGAAACGGGTTGAAATGGCTCTTTGAGTGTTAAAGGTTGCCGACCCCTGATCTAGCTGAATATTATTTTATTTGTGAATTTTTCTGTCAATATATAAAGATATAATAGTTATATAGGTAATAGGTAAATATATTGAAGAGAAGAACATTTACCTTACCATCCGTCAAGTGTACTTTTTCCTTCAAGCAAAAAAATAAGGCGTAAGGTAAGTTGCAATACTTCCATTTTATTTTCTAAAACCTCTATGTAATTGATAACAACTTGTAATGATTTTTTTGCCCGCTCATAATATAAACGTGGCACTAGCATGGCACGCAATGACATGATTTCTATACAGTTAATTTGTAAAATGACTAGAAAATTTTCGGTTTTACATGTTTGTTTGTTGATGGTTGTTTGTTTTTTTCCATAGTGTTACACAAGTGAGTTTCTTCATTATAAAATCAATGGAGTCATTATCTATAACACGTCAGTTTTTACATCTATTCATAGAAGCATCAATGTAATCATGTAATTTATTCATTTGATGTAAGTTGTTGTAGTAATAAACTTAAACATATTTTGTTTAGACGTGCTTTTTTTAAATCAATTTATGGAGTGTATTGCACATAAAATTTCCTGAAATCTTTGACAGGAAAATGAGACCTACAAGAGTTTGTCCTGAAAAGGAAGCTTTGCACTTCATTGCTTCTGGGGAAGATTAAGACTCTTTTCAGAAAAAAAAATGCATCAATCAGGAGAAAGGTATGGTTTCACATAAGATTCTGTTTTCAATGGAATCTTCTGTTGAAATCGTAATTAAAACTCACTTTAGCAGCGAATGTATTTTCACGCTGGAAATGGTGTATTAGCACTGTTTGTACTAATTATGAAAATGTACAGAACCATTTTCCCATGTAAACATCCTTAAAGTAGTTTAGGCATATGCAAAATGTGAATTTGCTTTTTTATTTGAAGTTAAATGGGACAATCTGTTCCACTTAACAAAACACATGAGAAACAAACAAAATCCAATACTAATCATGTTAAACTAAATGGATGCTGATTTAATTTTTAATGCCTAAATGTGTGAATTGTATTGATATTCTGATAGAACTCACAGCAAGAAAAAAATGATGTTTTGCTGTACTATTATGAAAATGCAGATCCTGTAATTCTTCTGCCTCATAGTTAATGCTACACCTTTTATATAAATTTTTACAGTGACAAGGTTTCAAAGTATTGTTGATAGTGTAACTGCTGAGCTATTTTCTGTTAGGTGTGCCTGGTATGCAGCAACACATGAACATTTCTGAAACTTATATCACACTACTAATGTATTCTTATTTATTTCCTGTTAATCGGGTTATGGAGTGATTGCCACTAAAAACATTGAGCAAGGAGAATTCCTGCTCGAGTATGTTGGAAAACACATCACTGGATCTGAAGGAGAGGCACTGTTCAAAGAGTACTCAGCTGACGATGCAGCATTTCTGTACTTCTACAGCTTTCAGGGACAATCTTTCTGGTAAGATTAAAGAAGTGGATGTCCTAACTTAAGGTAATTGTTGTATTTACAACGGAAAACATCTTTCATCATGCAGCACTGACGGCAGTAAATATACAGCAAGACTTGGAAGATTCATAAATGATGATCACATCAAGCCAAACTTAAGCCAAAATTAAAATAATACGTATTGTTTCCTCATAATAGCTTTACTCAAATCATTTGTGCAGCCTCAGATGAATGTAGCATTATTTGATGTATAGAAAATGTTTGTGCATGTCAAATATCAGTGCAGGAGAAGAAATTGTGTATGACTGCAGAGACCCTGACTGCCTATGGAGACAGGTCTTTCTATTTCTATATATTTACCAGTCCATCATTTAACTGAGCAATAAGAATGTCTCTAATCCTCACCAAAATTGTTCAAATTCTGAAAAACATTGTCAGTGATATAGTAAAACACACTTAGCACAGTTACCGACATCACCCTGATGTAATTTGTTTCAGAAAACCATGACTTCCTCATGCAGGAAGCTCCAGGAAAAGTGGTAAATCACTGTCCATATGTTTTATTTGTTTTCATTTTGCATGCTGTACAAAATTTGAAATGATGACAATGCCTAATGGTTGTTTTTCTGTATTTTGAAGGAATCACACTGGAAGAGTTCATGGGAAAATCTTTATCGTAACCCTGGCATGATAAAAATATATGTCACTTATTCATGTTGTTCACCCTAAACAACAAGGAGCACAGAAATCAATCAGGAAATTTGCACCTCAAGAGAAAGGTATGAATTGAAATGAGCAAGCTCCCGGCTGAGGTTAAAAACAATATCATCATGCTTAATTTACTTAAGATCTGGCATGATGTTGCTAAGCAGGGGTGGCTTCTCATCAGCTCTACAACCTTTAATTCAAAACAAAGCCTTTCTTCCTGGTATAGGGGAAAGTATTTTTGGCATCTGGCACTCAAAGGATTTGAAATTTATAGATGACCTATTTGAAAATGGTAATTTTACATCATTCGCACAGCTTCAGACTAAATGCAAATTACCACACAATCACTTTTTTGGTTTTCTCCAGGTAAGACACTTTGTAAAAACTAATCTTATTCTCCCAACAGACTGACCAATACTTAGTCCAGTCAATAATTTCCTTCTTAATTTTAATTTAACTGCCATGAACAATAAAAAATTCATCTCCCTTTTCTATGCTAAATTATACTCTGTTAATCCCCTCACGGTTAGTAGATATATGGAGTCCTGGGCAAGAGACTTGGAGGTTGACCTTGATGCCAACACATGGTCAGATGCTTTTGAATCTGTTAGGAAAATTTTTACTTGTAACAGACTCAGAGAAAGCCAGTACAGGATATTACACAGACTACAATGTACCCCTCACCTTCTAAACAAAATAAATCCCCAGATCTCCCCCCTGTGTGGAAAGTGTAAAAACGAAGTAGGGACATACTACCACTGTGTTTGGCAGTGTCCCATGATAGCCAGATATTGGAAAAACATCGCTGGGGAGCTCAGCTCAATCTTCCAAAAAACAGTTAAGTGGGAGCCTGTCTTGTTTCTTCTGGGGGTACTTGGTGGGCAGCCCTCGCTATCTGCTACACAGTTTGTATTGATGGGCAAACTTTTCCTTCTGGCAAGGAGATGTGTTTTGTTTCAATGGATTAAAGATAAACCTCCATCTGCAACACAGTGATACAGGGAAATATTTAAGGTTTTTCCTATGGAACGCCTCAGTGCTACACTAAAGGGCAATGACAACTTGTTTTATAATGTCTGGCATCCCTTCCTGAGTTATCTTCCCGATGATACGGCTGACTTGTTGAAGAAAGGGCGGCCGTATTTTGTCTTCACTAATAAATTATAGAATACTTTTATTCTCCTTATCTCCTCCTCTGTATTAGCCCCCACTGTAAATTTATATTAGCTATATGTGCAGTTTATGTATGTGAATCGTTGCTTTCTTTTGTGATTTGGCTGTATCTGTGCTGGGTTGTTCATTGTTTGTTGTTGTTGAAATCAATAAAATATATTGCAAAAAAAAAAGAGACAAAGGTGTGTTGCTGCTTCATAGTTTTGAAACTTGGTTGTCGTAGAAATTGTATTCCAAATAAGCACATCTTTTGGTGTGTTCAATGTTCAGTCAATTTTATATGTTATAATTTATGGTTCAGCCTTGAGTATAAGCTAATGAGCTTTGGATATTCATGTTAAGAACTGTTCATGTTCAAGTCCATCCATCCATTCTCTATACACCGCTTTATCCCCACCAGGGTTGCGGGGGGTGCTGGAGTTTATCTCAGCTGGCTCGGGTGAAGGCAGGGGACACCCTGGACAGGTCACCAGTCTGTCACAGGGCTACATATACCAACCTGGTCTCACGGGGATTCGTGAAACTGTCACGTAAATTTTTGTTTCGGTTTCGTGCGCACCAACATGATTTCGTCATGTTTTTCGTGCCGCTCACCACGAAATGTTTTTCGTGTTGCTCACAACGAAACCCGCTGTGGTAATCACATCTGAAAGTGGTTTATACCAGCGGATTCATGACGATCTAAGCTGTCCATCGGCGTATACTGCTTGTGTGATCGCGTTTGCGGCCGTCGGACATTCTTTAAATTCCTATGCAAATTGGTAAGTGTACCACCGGGTTATGGTTAGGGTTATGGTTAGGTTATGGTTAGGGTTATGGTTAGGGACGATGTCATGCAAAATATAGCGTTGGATTCGCCACGGTTTTACATTAAAAATATAATATACCCATTCGTTTGAAATACGTTCTGAGTGGCACGAAAAGTCCGCTGTTTAAAATACATCGGAGCGGCACGAAAAACATGACGAAATCGTGTTGGTGCGCACGAAACCGAAACAAAAATTTACGTGACAGTTTCACGAATCCTCGTGAGATCGGGCTGCATATACAGATCACACTCACATTCACACCTATGGACAATTTAGAGTAATCAATTAACCTCAGCATATTTTTGGACTGTGGGAGGAAGCCGGAGTACCCGGAGAAACTGTGCAGCCCTAATGTTAAAATATTATTGTTAATTGTGATGCGAACGCTAAATGATTAAAAACAAAGACACAATAAATCTCAAATCTTGCACATTAACAGAGTTCAACTTGAACAGCAAATTTGTGAATACACTGATCTATCTATCCATCTATCATTTGCTGGGTATTTTAAATAATTTCTGTTGTGCTGTTTTGCATGGTCTGGATTCGGTGTGGTGCACAGGAGGCAAGGCAGACCATAGTGAACAATCTCGGTGTGAATTCCCCAGGTTTTATTCTCAGGTTAAGCAAAGGGAGGCATGTGTTGGAGTGACTTCATTCTCGTATTTCATCACTGCCGTCAAGAAAGAACTGCTCCAGATGTGCTTGTCATTCACTGGGGCAGCAAAGACCTCGGACGTGTAAAAAGTGTCCTGTTAATTACAGCTATGAAGAGAAATCTGTGAGACCTCCATGTACAGTATCCTCATATGAAAATAATACTTTCCTCAATTAACCAGAGGTGCCACTGAAGACATGACTCTCCAGTGAACGTGGACAAAGTGTGGAAGTTTATAAACAGTGTGACGGCAGTTGTGTGGTAATTCTGGTTTGTGTGTTAAAGGGAGCATTATTTATCATACTGAAATAGTGTTCAACAAGTCTGAACTATTTTTGAGGGATAAAGGGCCTCATTCATGAACGTGTTCGTAGAAAAGCGTTCGAAAGAACGGCTTTAAGAACTCCCAAGAGAAAAGTACGTTGGATTCACGAAGCGTTCTTGACAAGCCATATCTGTTCTTAGGAGGGAGATGCGCCGGATTCAAGAACAGTCTCTACGAACACCCTCCCCTCTCATTAACATGACATTTACATTGTATTGACTTGTAAATGTAAAAGGTACACCCTCTAAACTTCCTTATAAGGCAGCAGCAAGAGCATGTTTGAGACACGTGAGCACTGGAGTGCAGGTGAAACTCCGCCCACCAGAGTGATGGTCATTTCTGCAGATGACAGAGCTTCAAACAGCCAATAAAGGCTGACCTGAGACAGCTAAACTTTTATACTCAGAAAGGGTGTCTGTCGTAATAAAACACCCTCTGCCTCTGCTGCAGTGACAGGTAAAACTGCCCAGGCCATGTCTGCCTTGTCTCCCCGGTCAGCACGCGCGTGCACACTGGGGCGTGTGCACGTGGCGGCGGTCAGTGTGGTGGATATTACGCTTACGTTGCAATAGTTATTGCGCGTGCACGTGGCGGGGGTCATCGCATGTGCACGTCGTAGTGGTTATTGCACTTGTACCTCCCACAGACCTCCAAACATGTTAATGTGACCAAGTGCAGCTTCAGATGGTCTTCCAACAGGACAACGATCCAAAACACACAGCCAAAAACACCCAAGAATGGCTGAGAGAAAAGCGTTGAACTATTCTAAAGTGGCCTTCTATGAGCCCAGGTCTGAATCCCATTGAACATATGTGGAAGGAGCTGAAACATGCCATTTGGAGAAGACACCCATCAAACCTGAGACAACTGGAGCTGTTTGCTCATGAGGAGTGGGCCAAAATACCTGTTGACAGCTGCAGAATGCTCATTGACAAATACAGAAATCGTTTAATTGCAGTGATTGCCTCAAAAGGTTGTGCAACAAAATATTAAGTTATGGGTACCATCATTTTTGTCCAGCCCTATTTCATTAGTTTGTTTTTTTAAATAATTATGTTAATCAACAATTCAAAAGTGATGGCTGATTTTGATTATTTAATTTTCAATAAATTTTTATTTATTGTTACTTTTGTGAGTTTCAAGTGATTTCAGTGAGAATTGTGGGTTTTTCCTTCTTTAACTGAGGGGTACCAACAATTTTGTCCACGTGTGTATGCGCACAGCAAGCAAGCCCATGCAGAGGTGGGCGAGCTACGCACTACGCAATCGCAATCACATTTGTTTTGCTTGTGGAGGAGAGAGCATCAGGGATCAGCAACTTCCAGAAAAATTACCAATCCCACGGCTTGTCAGGCCAAGAGACTGCAGGACGTTTTTTGGCTCGGGGTGCTCGCGTCGCTCCCCGACCGCGGCCTCCATAGCCCGCCTGACGGCTTCGTTTAGATGCCCGACCTCTGGAGGAAGATGTTGTGGCGTCTGGGACATACTCTTCGTCAGAGGAGTCATGCAATTCTGAACTCTAGATAGAATTAAATAAACAATGTAACACATATACACGCGTAAATGCACTAAGTTTGATAAACAACGTCATCGAGAGGGATACACGAGTGTAATCACATATTGAAACTTTACTCATTCATCCTAGCAGATTCATGTTATTTTGGTATTAGGACAAGTTAGACTCAATACGGAATTCTAACGTAATTCCTTTATTATTTACTAAATGTACTAAATGTAGAAGAGTGGAAAACAGCAAAACAGGCAAGATGCTGCAGCACTCCGGGCACTCCTCTCAGGTACTGCACGCGTGCACAAATAAAGGGGCGAAATCAGAGGGAGGGTGGGACCAACAGTATTTTGGGAGACGCTGCGAGCTTTGAGAGAACATTTACCTTTGACTGTGACCATTTAGATTTTCAGAGCAGTTAGTAGTACCCAGAGCCCTAGAGATAGTAAGAGTTGCGACACTCATGCTCTCGCAGCGGGGCGGTCACGTGGTTCATGTAAGCCTGAATAGTTCCAAATAGGCAGCGCTGTCATTTCTTTCTATGGGACTGAGAGCGGCAATTTCACGGTAAAAAAGGAATAAAATCACACCTCCAAGTACTTGTTTGATTATTAATTCATTGGAGTATGTATGTAAATGTCAGTTTTACATTTTGAGCCGTAAGGTGACATATTAAAGACACTTTTGGGGTTTTGGAGGGAATGTTTCAGATTTGTGTTAGCATGGAAAATCGACTTTTACACAGAAATGTAAGATGATTGAAGATGTTAATTTTTTCCCAGCTGGATTATTGTATTTCCAGACAATGTCTATATTTCTCTGATTCACTTACCCATAGTCTGGGAGTTATTGAAAAGCAGAGTAACAACAGTCCATTCAGCAGATAGTGTCCAGCCACTTCTGATGAGGCAGGAGTTGACTCACTATAACCATTTTAAGACATACACAAAATATATATTCAAGAATAACAACTCATTATGCTTTGATGAATGAAATAGTATGTTTTATTGACAATGGGAGAAACAATGAGGGTCTTCGTGTCTTCAGTGAGGGCTCTCGGGATACTGGCGGATAGATAGATACGATAGATATTAATAAATATATTTGTTAAATACTTACAAGTATAAGTTTATGCATTATAAAGGGTCTCATATAAAGGACGTAGTCTTGACAATTAAAAAGAGGTAGCGATGTAGCTAGGCAGCTTTCAAAGAAGAGCTAACAAGCACATGGCAATGCCTGAAAGTCGGTCATCTGCCAATATTCACAAATACAGATAAATGTATGCACCACAAAGGGCTTCTGATATAATATAAAGATGTTAAAATTAAAAAGAGGTAGCGACTCATCAACAATTAATCCGTCAATATATCCCTGGAGATAACTTCACAGCTAACAGCAGAGTCGAGCTAAAAAAATAGCAGAAATTCGGTCGTCTACCAAGATAAAAAATATATATAATTATGCTGCGCAAATACAAATAAAGCTCAGCATATGCATCATAAAGAGCCTCTGATAAAATATAGGCAGTTGACAATTCAAAAGAGGTAGGCATTTCATCAACTTACCTCCACATATACTCAACGACCTGCAGTGCAAATGAACGGTGGCTATCACTGTCGAAGCGGTGCTAGGAACTAAACAAGCCTCCACAACCCAGAAGTAGACTGGAAGAACGCGTACATTGGAACCCTATGGGAGTGTTGCAACTCTTACTATCTCTAGGGCTCTGGTAGTACCTATACTTGTAACAGTTTTTATTCAGCAGTTCTCCTTTTGTTATTTCTTATTGGTGACATGATAAAATATAAACTCCTGGGCATTAGAAAGTTAATATGTGGGGCAGCAGATGATGGCTTTAGCAGTAGATAAATGACAGTCGGACCTTGAACTGGCACTTCTACAGATATTGACATGTATGATATAGCTGTCTTTGTCTTTGAGTGATGCCATGTTGACACTGACACTTTAAATAAGTCTCATTCAGTTTTGTTTTGAACACAATCTACAGCTAGATGTAATATTTTAAAATTATTTTCAAAAATCTTACTTATTTTAAAAAGGTGACTGTAATGCTGAATAATATCTTGGTTGTCTCAAATAATCTGTTTTCAAATACAGTGGAAACTTGTTTACAACAGTGATTGATTTAATGGCTGACAGAGAATAAGGTCCACACTTTGGTGGTACAGAATGATAGGGGTCCTCTCTTAGATAGTCTATAACAACACCCTTTTAGATAGCATAGAGTGACATTAACACCCCAGTGTGTATACATAGAAGATCATTTTAGTATTTACAATAGGCCTGCTTAGACAAATAATAATTTACCATTTTTATTGTGACACTGTTGTAATAATTATTTACTCTAAAATGAAAGAATAATGAGTCAATAGGCATTCAGATGGCTGAGTGACCGCTTGTTTATACCCCTGAACAGGGGTGGCGTTACTGTTTGTGACCAATGATTTATTGCATTGCATGGAGGTGGTCCTCCTGGTTTTTTTTTTCTCCCCTGGAGGATCAATAGGGTTTCTGATTAGTTTATTCTGGACTTGGATATTTTAATAGTCTCGCTACACTCTGTACTCAGTCAACTATATGATTTCTTATCAACCTAACCTTTCAAATGAGACCTAATAACACATTATTGTCTCTTCCCGTTATTGAGATATATGTCAGGGAGTGAAACTTGACTTTGTAGTCAGTGAAGTGGGTTAAATTGGATTTAAGAAAAGCAGTGAACTTGAATTTAGACCTCACCCTAGGAATTATAAAGTTACATTATAAATAAGAGGCTTACTTGAAGGCCTGTAAAGCACCTCAGAGTTTCATCTCCACAGAATGACCAATTATTATTATTATTATGAGAGGATTAAAGGAAAACCGGTACATGATCAGCCACTTGGCAAAAAGCACTTGCTGAGAGCATTCGGTCACACAGGGAAATTTATGGATATAATACAAAATATACTGTAAATAAAATATGTCTTTATGCAGATGATATTCTCCTCTTTAAATCTCGCCCTCAAATATCTATTAAACCAATTCTGTCCTTGATTGATCTATTTGGAATTTTTGCAGGATATAGAGTAAATTGGGATAAGAGCGAGCTTATGCCGGTCTAAACAACAGATTGTCACTGGCTTCAACAAGTCCCCTTTAGGATTACAAAAGAGAGGTTTACATACTTAGGAATTGTAATCACTAAACATTATAACTCACTATTTAAAGCTAACTTTGACCTCCTTATAAGTAAGCTACAAAATAGCATACAATTTTGGAGAACGCTCCCTATCTCTCTAATCGGTAAAATAAATGCTATTAAGATGATATTTCTCCCACAGTTGTTATATCTACTTCAGAATATACCTGTCTTTATTACTAAAGCATTCTTTAAACGATTAGATTCAATTATTCTTTCATTTGTGTGGGATTATAAAGTGCATAGAATACGGAAAGCCCGCCTTTGCAAACCCAAGTTGAGCGGAGGCTTGGCCCTCCCAAACTTCATACTATACTATTGGGCTGCTAACATCCGCTCCATTATTTATTGGCTGGACGACACAGCAGTGTTACCTAGTGGTTTAGAGATGGAGCGGGAGGATTGCCTACCATTTACCATTGGAGCAGTTGTCTTGTCACCTGTTCCACTAAGCAAAGTAATCTACAACAATAACTCGATTATTCATAACACTATACGCATTTGGAAACAAATATCTAAACATTTAAATCTGAGGACGATGTCTTTTTCACTACCCATAGTGGCAAATCCCTCATTTGCTCCCTCCAACATAGATGGCAGTTTCCTTGCGTGGCGAGAGATGGGAATATCTAAGGTGGGTGATTTTTACCTGGGGGGGACATTCATATCTTTCCAACAGCTTCAAGTTAAATACAGTTTCACGCAACAAGATTTTTTAAAATACCTCCAGGTTAGGAGCTATGTGAGAGCGCACCTCCCCAAATTTGAGACTGCAGGGCCAGATAAGCTGGATAATTGTCTGAGACATTTTGCTGGGTCTGAAAATGTAGTCTCTTATTTATATAATTCATTGCAGAATATGGCCCCAACTTCAACAAACACCATTAAGGCAGAATGGGAAACTGAACTGGGTGTACAGATATCAGAGGACAAGAGCCTTGAACACATACATAAATGCTCAATTAATACAAGGCACAACTTAATACAATTTAAGGTGTTGCATAGATTACACTATACTAAATTACAACTACACAGATTCTTTCCTGAAATTTCAGCTCAGTGTGATAAATGTGGCTCACTAGAGGCAACTTTACTTCATAATTATTGTTTGTGCCCAAACCTGCAGAACTTCTGGAAAGGAATATTTAGACTATTTTCAAAAATACTAAGGGAAGAAATAAAACCGGATCCAATATTAATTATCCTAGGAATATCAGATAGGCAAAGGAGGTTGAGCATGGCTCACAAACATTTGTTGTCGTATGGGCTCCTTACGGCTAAGAAGCTCATTCTCCTCTTCTGGAAGAAAAAGGAGGTACCAACAGTTAAACTTTGGCTAACTGAACTGCTTGAAACTCTGCACCTAGAAAGAATAAGATTCACTCTTAAAGACAAACTCAGCGAGTTTGAAAAGATTTGGAACCCCTTAATCTCCTACCTAAAAGGTTGAAATTCGTCAAATTGGAATACAACCTGCATGAACTGGTAGCACTCTTGGGAGGGAGAGAGGGAGGGAGGGGGTTCTATTGTCCTCTCTTTTTTTTCTCTTCTTTTTTTTCTGGCTCTTCTTTCTTCTCTTGTCTATTTGTTCTCTTGTATTCAATTAAACAAAGAAAAAGATGATGGAATTGCTTGATGAATGACATGTATGGAAAATTTAATAAAAATATTTGAAACAAAAAAAATCATTTTTGAAACTATCCTTTCCGGCATTTTTAAATTCGTCATTTCCTTTTATTAAAAGTAAAAACTACAAATATGGTGGACGAGGGAGGGACTCTATGATGTGGCCATCTCTCATTGGACCCCATACCATAGCCCGCCTTATGACGTGGCAGTTTCTGATTGGACGAGACCCGCCAAGTCCAGCCTTAGTCCCGCCCCCTTATGACGTGGCAGCTTCTGATTGGGACCTGTCAAAATTTGACGAGAAGTGTCCCATATTACTCTCTTACAGGCAACAGTGTTCCTGAATGTAAACATGAATTTTTGAGCAAGAACAAAGCAGAACTGAGCAGGGACTATTTCAGTGTGAGAGACTGTGAACATTAGCCTAGTTAGCTAGACAACCCACGGCAACGAATTTAATTCTCTGCCAGGGTGGGTCTAGCTTACCCTCCATAAGGCTCGAGGCTGGATTCTCCTAAAACTGGCCAGACCAATCACCATGAAGTGTAGAGTCAGAAGGCGGGCGTAACGAAGTGACGACAGAGGTGTGACGATTCTGACAGAAACAACCGGCGCACAATAAACAGTTATCTTTCGACTCGGCTTTGGCCACAGCCCTTAAAGATTTGAAGCTAAAATTCAACTTGAAAGATAAACAAAGGACGGCACTTAAGTGTTTCATTGAGAAGAAAGACGTATTTGGACTTATGCCGACGGGATATGGCAAATCCTTAATATACCAGTTGGCTCTGCGGCTCCGCTGGTTGGGAAGCTAATGGGACTTAGCCACAATCTGCCAGTGCTCTCGGAACTACGTCAGCCTATTCATTGCGTTGATTGGTTGTATACCTACCCAATTGCTGCAGAGGGATTTGATAGACAACCTTTTAGCCCGCCTCCCTCCCTGTCGAGCTTCCCTAGACCCTTGTGCCATCAGAAACATGGGTGTAGCATGGCTAGGCTACGTGAACATTATATCTGAATGGGAAATCAAAAACTCATAATGGCTCTCATAATCCATAATACAGGCATGCTCCTAAAGGTGCAGCAGCCCGAGCTGCCATTGGCAGGGCAGCTCAAATGAAATTTCGTTGTATATGAAAGTGTGCAATGACAATAAAGGATTGATTGATTGATTGATTGATTGATTGATTGATTGATTGATTGATTGATTGATTGATTGATTGATAATGACTCTCCAATAATAAAGACTGACTGAATAAAGCCCCACTGTTACAGAGACAATAATATATACACGTATAGAATATCAGTCTGTCATATCTGGTAATGTTTACAGAAGCTGCAAACCAAGAAAACAACCAAAGCACATACACATACAGTAGTCAGATTGTTGTCAAAAGTCAGAATGTCCAGGAAAAAAAGAAACAAAGACCTGCACACACAGATAGAGAAAACTAGAAGAGTATTATTAACCTCACTATTCTATTCATACATTCAATTAAATGTTCTTAAGCTTTCCCACATCCCTGTAGCACTTGGCTATTTAACCGTCTGTGATCTGAGATGAAGAGAGGATTGGGCATCCAGAGCTGCTCAAGTCTCACGTGATGTTGAACTTCATCAAAACACAGCTGCTCATCATGGGTCTGCTGAGTGGGAGATTGAAACCAGGTGTTATTATTTTAAAGGACTAACGCTGCTATCATCAGTATTTTTCATGATATCCACGTGTTGTAAAAGGGATTGTCGTAGTGATGAACCCACAAAGAAATATCTCCAGAATCAGCTGTCCCTTCTTATCTTTACGTATTTTAGTCTCCTTCAGTGTGTTGCTTTGCCAGTTTAGTGTCACTGCTGTTCCAGGATCATTTGCAGGAGCAGGCAGCTCTTTCAGCAAAATGCTCTGATAATCTCAAACCTAACATATTAATGAAGTTTATAAGGTTATAATCTGTCTGTTTTGTGCTTACTGCTTTTTGCCTCCAAGTGGAAAAAATGGTTTGAGGTGTGTTTAGGTTGTATTGGCAAATTATTTACCCAAACCAGTCAATATACTGGACAGATTTTAGCTAGAGTTACTATGTGAGCATATACACAGTGTGGTTGATGCAGTATGTCTATGATCTCCTGTATTTTTCCAGCCTGTTGGTTTTTTAAAATTATTCTTTCTTTGTCTTTTCATCTGAAGAAAAGACAAAGTCTTCAAGTTTCATTTCATTCAAGCGCAAATCAATTTACCACACATTCAGCTGAGCACACATTTTACACCTTATTTGATCTATAATATGTAGGTTTTCGCATTGCTCCAGAAAGATAATGGTCCGGTGTACAGTAAGCAATATTGAAGCAGCAGTGAAATCACAACTCTTCACATGCACAACACTGACCAGGGTGTGAATGTTAGACTGCATAGGAAAATTGTGGACTGGGTATTCTGACAGAGAAAGAAGTATGAAATACAAAATAATACAGCTAAATACTGCACAGAGGCAGAGATCACATGTGACATAAAATGGCCTGCTGTGAAACTGGTTGAAGAGCACTGCTCAAAATTCTGACCTTTTTATCTGAATTTCTGCATTATTTTTCCAACAATCACTTCCCAGGAAATATTAAGTATAGATTTTATAAATATAATCCACGTAGAAATTTCTCTTTAATCTATTTAAAAAGTTAGAACTGATACAGACACCAGCCAGGTCTTATCCCGCAAGCTCAGTTCCAGCTCCGCCCACCCCAGGGGTCTCCGGGGCTCTCCATCCGCCAGATAGAGAGGTTCACCAGACCAGGGGGTAAGATTGTCCTCAGGTGTTTTGATACTTTGCCAAACATGTTCATTCAACAGCGTAAATGTTGAGCCAGTGTCAACAACGGCTTTACCTGTCCAGGTCCTCAAAGACAAAGGAACACTCAGCTGCCTCGGCAGGCCGACGTGACTACTGAGTCCAGGGATGTTGGACTTCCTCAGACCCTGCACAAAAGAATGGGAGGTGACACAAGGCGCAGATTGTGTCGTGTGGGTCACAGTGTTTAAAGACGAGCGGCCACGATCATCGCTAGACTGAAACGTCCGAGGGTGGGTTTGTTGAGGTTGTGGAGGATGAGCCTGATGAGAGTGAGATTGTTGGTGCGGTAGGTTCTGAGGAAAATGGGGTGGATGTTGTTGTGGGCGGCGTTGCTGAAAGTTATGCTGTTGAGAAAATGACTGTTCGGGGACACGTTGCTGTGATTGGGCCTGGTCAGGTTTGTTCTGCTGGGGTTGGCGCTGTTGAGAACTAACATGCCGGGGGCATGCATCAGAGGGCCGTTTAGGCTTCTTAAAATGTTGGTAAGTAGGGCATGAATATGGGGCATGGTCACCTTTGCATCTCCAACAATAAACCAGGTCAATTGTCTGTAGCTGGATGTCGCCGGCAACCACAGATTCAGGTTTGTTTTTGTCCTTCTGCTTTCCCATTTGCTTTTGACGTTGATCATACTGGAACTGACTCGCCATGTCCTTTTCCAGTTGCTGCCCAAGTCTCACCAGCTCATCAACTGTGTTAACCCTGCCTCTGAGCCGACCCGCCATCCGGGGATTAATGTTCCTGAGAATGAGCTTAAGGACAGCATCTTCTTGAATATCGGGTTTCCACCTCTGACACAAGGCGCGATACCTGAAAGCAAAATCTCTGATACTCTCACCATCACCCTGAACTCTGGTCCTCACCCTCTCCGCGAGTTCGTCCTCATAATCTTCAGACAAAAAGGCTGAACGGAACTTTTCTTGAAAGGCTGACCATGTGCTGGTATGTAAACGCACCACATCCCACCAGTCTCTCGCTGTTCCATGAAGGACATTTCTCAGAGTTGCCATCAATTCCTCCTCTGTTAGCGGGTTTAAAGCCAAGAAATCCTCACATTTTTCAAGGTAGAGCAGGGGATCTGGCTCATCTTCCAATTTCCCAAATGTAGGAAACTGCAGCTTCACAGGGCACTTTCCCACTAACCGGTCCCTGGACTCAGGCAGAACAGGAGAATCCTGAGGCGAGTGAAACACAACCGCTTTTTCCGCCAAAACAGTGGATTGTAGTCGCTGTCTTTGAGTGTCTTCCACAGCATCACTCTTTGGGGCCGTTTGCACTTGTGCCGAGGCAAGAGCTGATATGTTAAATGTGTGTTTCATTGTAGCCATGTCCTGTGACACCGAACTGATACTTTGGGACAGTCTCCAGACATCATCCTGCAGGGAATCGACAGAACGCACAACAGGTGTAAGGACGTCTTTGATGTCCTTTAATATCTCCGTATGATGGTGTGCAAGTTTCCAATTGAGATTCAACGCCACCTGGTTCCTAAAGAACGTCGACTGTTTTTCCATGATGTCCAGCAGCTGTTTATAGCTTGGTTACATGTCAATGTGACTTCTTTGAATAAAGTTTTCATCACGTTCTCAAGCTCCTCCTTGTGATTCCTTTGCGTTTCCATAAGCACTGCAAATTTCTCTTCCAAAGACTTGCATATTTGTTCATCCCTTGAACCGGTGGGAGCCATTGTCCCCACAGAAGTGTAGTCAATTTGATGTGTTTTCCCATCCACAGAAAACTCCACTCGTGGGACGAGAGGGTCTGATAGATTTGGATCCATAGTTAGTTCCATGTCCAGCAGAGACAACGTCGTTTTTTTACCATCAGCGGGCTGACTTTGACTGTTACTTGGCTCCGATTCGTCCACCAGATCATGGAGCAAGTTGTTGAAATCCATCGTGTTTTTGTGAACCTCCAGGGAGTAGAGGGAAAGAAATCTGGGGTGCCACTTTTGTAACGGGTTAGTCTGGGGTGCCAGCCAGAGTCACGTCTGACAATTCAAGAAATAAAAACCTTTTTTATACCCGCACAAATCAAGAACATCATGTAAAGCAAAAACAATATATTATTATGCACATATCAACCAGAGAGGGAGAAGAGGAAAAAACAAAGTAGATTTTCCAAATTAGATTCAATGCATATGCAAGTCAAAACCAAACATAAAATAACAAACTCAGCTGTGTGTGCACTCAGGTAAACTCAGTTCAGTTCGGGAGTTCAGTTCATTTTAACCGCAAGGTCCATTTCGGGTTTTCAACATAGATTTCACACACAGTTCAGTCCAGTTTAAGCCCAAAGAAAACCAACGTGAAATTGTGAATCCAGTCCGGGTTTTACCGCGGACCTACTCTTTTCATTTCCAAACCCTGACAATAATACCCCAGCGTCTTTTCGCTATTTAGAAACACTCATTCATAAATCCACACACACTCAAGAATCACTCACGGAGTTTATAGACGGTTAAGGTCAGTCGGTCAGTCAACCAGTGGTCACTCCATCCAACTGTCGGACTCCGGACCCAACGGCGACGAGATGCTCTCCTGATATTCCTATAGACACAATGCCCCGGGTAAAATCCGTCTTCGGCTGATGCCCACTTTGAACGACGCACAGAACTTCCAGAACAGAGCATAAGACGCGGACTTACACGACGCTACAACGCACACGTACGCCAATCTCTTCCTCATTCACTCCCCTCATCGCCTCTCCGGACTGGCCCTCTTATCCTATTTCCTGATTCAGCGTTTGAACGGCGCGGAGCGTTGGTGAGTGGGAGTGGTGCACAGGATCGTGGGTGTGGAAAGTCACTCGTGATCACGGTGCACGGGATGTGATCACGGTGCACAGGATGGTGGGGCTGTGTGATCAGTGTCAGTTGCGCTACATCTTCCTCAGGGTCCGGTCACCTCTTGTAGTTGTGCAGCGTTTTCTGCCACACTTTTTCCTTCCCACAGACTTCCCACTGAGGTGCCTTGATACAGCACTCTGGGAACAGCCTATTCACTCAGAAATTTCTTTCTGTGTCTTACCCTCTTGCTTGAGGGTGTCAATGATGGCCTTCTGGACAGCAGTCAGGTCGGCAGTCTTACCCATGATTGCGGTTTTGAGTAATGAACCAGGCTGGGAGCTTTTAAAGGCCTCAGGAATCTTTTGCAGGTGTTTAGAGTTAACTCGTTGATTCAGATGATTAGGTTAATAGCTCGTTTAGAGTACCTTTTCATAATATGCTAATTTTTTGAGATAGGGATTTTTGGTTTTTCTTTACTTTTTGGCCAATATCGTCAATATTAAAACAATAAAAGGCTTGAACTACTTCAGTTGTGTGTAATGAATCGAACATATATGAAAGTCTAATGTTTATCAGTACATTACAGAAAATACTGAACTGTATCACAATATGCTAATTTTTTGAGAAGGACCTGTATAATGAACAGATGAAGTGAATATATAAAGTAATGTTTAGTAGCAGCTCTATTGACCACAGGCAGGTAAAGGTCTGTTATAGATAGATAGATAGATAGAGAGATAGATTAAACCTTTATTGATCCCACAGCGGGGAAATTTACAGTGTACCATCAGCAAATAGAACAGTTTAAATAATAAAAAAGAGAGCAGCGCACAATGCACACAGTGCATATATATATATATATAAATATTTCCCTCTTCTACAAGAAAAAAATAAACAAAAAAAAACAGTATTTACAGCAATTTAATTCACACTTCTAACCTTCTCCTTCTGGTCATGCACTCCCTTTATTCATTTTTCTTCCATGGCAGCTCCATGTCATGTCAGATTCCAAATCTTGTAAATCAAGTCTCATTTTTTGCTTCCCCCTCTGCTTCGCTCATGTCTTGTCACACTCTCTCTCTCTCTCTCTCTCTCTCTCTCTTCCTCTTCCCCTTCATCGCCCCACGCTGCTGTCAGTTCCTGTGAGCAGATAGGCCCAAGTTGTGCTTGGGCCACACAGGACAGCTGAAGCTGAAGCCGCCTGACTCACAGGCTTTCGGCTGTTGAGAGGGAGAATGTCACTGCACATTGGGTTGCGTTCATGTCACACAAGCACACACACACAGCAGACAAACATACAGTGGGGAAAATGCACGAACATGCTCACAGAGCACTGGCAGTGCTCACACTGAGTAAGCCAGCAAATCCAAAATGCATACACACATGGCCACACTGGGCTGAGGCTATTTTTAGCACAGCCATTCGTATGCAGACCCATGTACAACATGAATCACTGCACATGATGGCTGTGAATGAAGATGTGGCATATTTTGGCATGTTGTGATTTGTCGCTGCTGTCAGTAGGGGATGCAGTCATGATGTCACCTTTGTTGGATCGAGGAATGAGGGGCGGAGTGGTGTCAAAGTGATACATCACTCAGTGCAGTTTCCTACGAAGCATGTGCAGAACGCTGGATTCAGACCAGGGTGCTATTCCTTCTTTGTGTAGCCTGAACTTAAGGGACTCCAAATAATCACTTTGAACTTATGTATCAGCTGTAGAGGCATGGAGGCCCGGTCTGGTTCTGAACACATCCAGTCTGAGATAGTTATGTTCAGGTTTGTCCTGCAGAGAGTAACAAGTAAAGACAAAGGCTGGATAAACATACACATACAGACTGAGACAGAGGTTTAACAACTTGCACACACATTTATAATATGAATTCAGCAATGTCCCCATAGGCTTTTTACATAGAAGAATATGTTTTTTGACTTGCCTTGAATGAAATTAATCATTTAAATTAAGGCTTAGAAGCTGGTGGACGCGGGAGTGGATGGACATCTCGCTGCCTGGACCACTGACTACCTCACTGACCGTCCACAGTACGTGCGGCTGCGTGGCTGTGAGTCAGAGGTGGTAGTCTGCAGCACGGGGGCACCCCAGGGCATCATCCTCTCGCCCTTCCTCTTCACCATCTACACCTCGGACTTCACCTACAACACGGACAGCTGCCATCTCCAGAAGTTCTCCGATGACTCCGCCATTGTGGGCCGTGTGTCTGAGGGGAACGAGCTGGAGTATCGGTCGGTCATCATGGACTTTGTGGACTGGTGTGAGCGCAACCATCTGTGCCTCAACACCAGTAAGACGAAGGAGATGGTGGTCGACTTCAGGAGAAGGACACTCCCACATCCACCAGTGAACATCCAGGGGCAGGACATTGAAACAGTGGACAGTTTCAAGTACCTGGGTGTTCACCTCAACAATAAACTGGACTGGTCCCACAACACCGATGCTCTGTACAAGAAGGGCAAGAGTCGCCTACACCTTCTGAGGAGGCTGAGGTCCTTCTGAGTGTGCAGACCTCTACTAAGGACTTTCTACGACACTGTGGTAGCTTCTGCTTTCCTCTACGCTGTCGTCTGCTGGGCCCCGGCAGCACAGAGCGGGACATGAAGAGACTGAACAAGCTGACCAAGAGGGCCAGCTCTGTCCTGGGCTGCCCACTGGACTCTGTGATGGATGTGGGTGAGAGGAGGATGTTGACCAAGCTCTCATCCATCATGGACAACAGCTCCCACCCACTGCACCGGACTGTAGTGGAGCTGAGCAGCTCCTTTAGCACAAGACTCAGACACCCTCAGTGCAAGAAGGAGCGCTACCGCAGGTCCTTCATCCCCACTGCCATCAGACTGTATAACACTACTGTGTAGTTGTTATTATGTGCAATATTTATTATCTTGTTCTTGCACTTTCGTGACTTTTGCACTCCTGTTTTTTGTTTCTAAGAGCCCTGTAATGTTAAATTTCTCCTTTGTGAGATTAATAAAGTCTATCTTATCTTATCTTATCTTATCTTACTAGTATATGTTATAACTTCAAAGCAATAATGCATGCACACTTGGTAACAGTTTCAGAAGTTTTAGTAAACGCTCACTTATTCACAGTACATGCCAACGGGAATCCACAGGTGCGTTCTCCATCATAACAGTCCCGGGGAGAACACTTAGCCAACACCAAGGCCCCAGCGTACATCCCAAACCGTGACACAGTCGCTCCCTATAACAGTATATACACGTGGACAAAATTGTTGGTACCCCTCAATAATTAAAGAAAAACCCACAATGATCACAGAAATAATTTGAATCTGACAAAAGTAATAATAAATAAAAATTCTCTGAAAATTAACCAATGAAAATCAGACTTTGCTTTTTAACCATGGTTCAACAGAACTATTTAAAAAAATTAACTCATGAAACAGGCCTGGACAAAAATGACAGTACCCCAAGAAAAGACTGAAAATAATATGACCATAGGGACATGTTCAATCAAGGTGTGTTCTCTAATTATCATCACAGGTGTCTACAAACTTATAATCAGTCAATTGGCCAATTTATAGGGTTACAAGTAGTCACTGCTGTTTGGTGACATGGTGTGTACCACACTAAACATGAACCAGAGGGCGCGAAGGAGAGAGTTGTCTCAGGAGATTAGAAAGAAAATTATAGACAATCATATTAAAGGTAAAGGCTATAAGACCATCTCCAAGCAGCTTGCTGTTCCTGTGACTACAGTTGCACATATTATTCAGAAATTTAAGATCCACGGGAATGTAGTCAACCTCCCTGGACGTGGCCGCAGGAGGAAAATTGTTGACAAATTGAAGAGACAGATAATACGAATGGTAACAACAGAGCCCAGAACAATTAACTACTCTAAAGACATTAAAGTTGAATTCCAAGGTCAAGGTATACACACGTGGACAAAATTGTTGGTACCCCTCAGTTAAAGAAGGAAAAACCCACAATTCTCACTGAAATCACTTGAAACTCACAAAAGTAACAATAAATAAAAATTTATTGAAAATTAAATAATCAAAATCAGCCATCACTTTTGAATTGTTGTTTAACATAATTATTTAAAAAAACAAACTAATGAAATAGGGCTGGACAAAAATGATGGTACCCATAACTTAATATTTTGTTGCACAACCTTTTGAGGCAATCACTGCAATTAAACGATTTCTGTATTTGTCAATGAGCATTCTGCAGCTGTCAACAGGTATTTTGGCCCACTCCTCATGAGCAAACAGCTCCAGTTGTCTCAGGTTTGATGGGTGTCTTCTCCAAATGGCATGTTTCAGCTCCTTCCACATATGTTCAATGGGATTCAGATCTGGGCTCATAGAAGGCCACTTTAGAATAGTCCAACGCTTTTCTCTCAGCCATTCTTGGGTGTTTTTGGCTGTGTGTTTTGGATCGTTGTCCTGTTGGAAGACCCATGACCTGCGACTGAGACCAAGCTTTCTGACACTAGGCAGCACATTTCTCTCCAGAATGCCTTGATAGTCTTCAGATTTCATCGTACCTTGCACACTTTCAAGACACCCTGTGCCAAATGCAGCAAAGCAGCCCCAAAACATTACTGAGCCTCCTCCATGTTTCACCGTAGGGACAGTGTTCTTTTCTTCGTATGCTTGGTTTTTGAGTCTATGAACATAGAGTTGATGTGCCTTACCAAAAAGCTCCAGTTTGGTCTCATCTGTCCAAAGGACATTCTCCCAGAAGCTTTGTGGCTTGTCAACATGCATTTTTGCAAATTCCAGTCTGGCTTTTTTATGAGTTTTTTTTCAGCAGTGGTGTCCTCCTTGGTCGTCTCCCATGAAGTCCACTTTGGCTCAAACAACGACGAATGGTGCGATCTGACACTGATGTACCTTGGCCTTGGAGTTCACCTTTAATTTCTTTGGAGGTTGCTCTGGGCTCTTTGGATACAATTCGAACGATCCGTCTCTTCAATTTCTCATCAATTTTCCTCTTGCGGCCACGTCCAGGGAGGTTGGCTACTGTCCCGTGGGTCTTGAACTTCTGAATAATATGAGCCACTGTTGTCACAGGAACTTCAAGCTGTTTAGAGATGGTCTTATAGCCTTTACCTTTAAGATGTTTGTCTATAATTTTTTTTCGGATGTCCTGGGACAATTCTCTCCTTCGCTTTCTGTTGTCCATGTTCAGTGTGGTACACACCTTTTCACCAAACAGCAGGGTGACTACTTGTCTCCCTTTAAATAGGCAGACTGACTGATTATGAGTTTGGAAACACCTGTGATGTCAATTAAATGACACACCTGAGTTAATCATGTCACTCTGGTCAAATAGTTTTCAATCTTTTATAGAGGTACCATCATTTTTGTCCAGGCCTGTTTCATTAGTTTGTTTTTTTAAATAATTATGTTAATCAACAATTCAAAAGTAATGGCTGTTTTTGATTATTTAATTTTCAATAAATTTTTATTTATTGTTACTTTTGTGAGTTTCAAGTGATTTCAGTGAGAATTGTGGGTTTTTCCTTCTTTAACTGAGGGGTACCAACAATTTTGTCCACGTGTGTACAAAAGGGCAGCAATGGGGAAAGGAAGGAAAAGGGAAGGAGCAGGACCATGACCATAACAAAGAAGATGAATCATGATGAAAAATGTGTGTTCCTTTTCCTTGTGTTTCTCTTGGGATTTTAACAAATGCTTTCATGTGAATTCACTGATGTTTCACTTCTAGTTATTTATACCTCTGTCACCTTATTGGATATTAAATTCTGCATCTGTGCTTGTCAGCTTTATTGTATTTGTTTTTTATTTTATTTATCTGTGCTTTCTTGGTGAGTCATTCCTTCTGGGTATCTTCCTTCACCTACACTTAATACTTAACTGTCCATATTTTGCCTTCCTCCAATGTTTCAGCATTTGTGTGTTTGTTTTTTCTCTCTTTGCAGCTATCCATGAGTTCCCCAGGGATTACTTCACCAACCAAGAGCGCACTGAAGGAGCAGTGGGTCTGCACGTCCTCTGTGTGAGTGTCACTGGCAGGACTCTACATGTGACTGAGTGTACATGTATGTATGTATGTATATATGTATGTATGTATGTATGTATGTATGTATGTATGTATGTATTGTCAGTCAGTATAGCCTTCCTTAACCCTTTCCTCAGGTTAATTCAGGACCAGCTCTCCGTTTAAAGGATAAGATTCTATCTTCCTATTAGAATTTCACCTAACAGGATTCAGTAGAATAATTAAGCTGGTGTCGAGGAATACTCGCCTAGGTCCTAACTGTCTTCTTCCAAACGTCTTACCCCTCTTATTTCGACAAATACTCTCTTACTAAGCCGCCCTCATTGTAGTAGAATTGATTTATCGATCGCGTTTGTTAACGACAGCTTTCCTCTTATAACTGTTGCACTTGGTGATATTCCTAATTCTTCTCTAATTAGTACATTTAGGAGAGAGGGGGGACGGTGTGGCCACAGCCGTCTCACCCAGTCTTGACCTGCGTCTAGTTGAACTCCTCCATAGACCAGCAGACTCGGTACGAAGTCTTCTTTGTGGGCGGAGGGTGTTCTTCCTAGGCAGGGGGAGTGGAGAGGTCCCGAAAGCCAATCGTTGGTCTGGCAGTTATCTTTTGTAGCAGCAGCTGGAACACAAGAGTGGGCGTCTCAGCTGTCTTCTCAGTTGGGTGGTGGTGGTGGGAAACCCCCGTCTTACCAGGCTGCGGTGGGTCACTGGGTCCTCCAGCCCCTGGAGTGGAGCAGCCCTCTGCTGCTGCCTCCTGTGCCTCTCTGGATGTCGTGGGTGCTTGCCTCTCTTCATCTCTGTAGGATAACTGTAGACCTCTCAGGAAACTCCTTTCAGCAAAGTGTGGTCTTCTTCTTTTGAACAAAGTTAGAACAACTTTGCTTCCAACGACGTCCTCAAAGAACTCTGCTACCTAAGTCCTGCGTTGTCTCCACGTCTCTTGGGCAAAAGGTCCGGTGTCGACACTTCAGAACTTTGACAATGCTCTCCGGCAGCTCCGGCGAGCAGCATCTCCCCCCTCCGGGGGAGAACTCCGAATTCAGTGTCTCTGACTCTCTCTTTTATAGTCTCATCCTCTAATACACATACATTATCTGTACGCTCAGTTGCCTAACTATCAGGCTCACAACAACTACACACATTGTCAAGGCCTGGTCAAGGCACATTCAAGGCATATTCAAGGCACAATGGTGAAGTCATTCTTCATGCGGTTCCTATAACCATATTTGGCCATAGGCCTGGGTTCCGCCAGCAGTGTTGCCAACTTAGCGACTTTCTCGCTAAATCTAGCGACTTTTCAAAGCTCCTAGCGACTTTTTTTGTCAAAAGCGACTAGCAACAAATCTAGCGACTTTTTCTGCTGTTTTGGAGACTCTGATAGGAAAACTCAGCTCATTCTGCAGTTACTGTTTTCAACAAGCAGCAGGTGCTGCTGTGAGCTTCTTCCCCTCCCAGAGCACAGGCTGTCAGTCCAGTAACCCCGCAGCAGACCCAGTGAGGGGAGGGGGAGACCCATATATCTATGGGGAGACCCACATCACTCCGCGGCCAGACGGCAGATGAATCGCGCATGCGCAAAGTCACTACAGATCCCATCCAGACTTACGGAGCCATGTAAATGAAAATGTTTCTTCACTGTCATGCTAAAATAAACCACAGCATTTAGCCTCTAGTGAAAAAACATATTTTGGGTGTTTTATACTCACTTTTGGTCTCTTCCACAACGTTATTCCTCTCTCCTACAACGTTGATTACAATTACATGCAAACTGGGAAATATGCAAAGTAGGCAATGACGTCATTTAGCGACTTCTAGCGACTTTTAGGACAGCCAATAGCGACTTTCCTTACTGAGGAGTTGGCAGCAGTGTCCGCCAGGCACACAGTAGCAGTCCCCAACTTCTGCTTTTCTCTTTCCTGCCTCCATACAGCTCAGAACAGCACAGATTACTTCAATTCAAAACTCATTTAGTTACTCTGATTCACTTCTTTAAATCACTTTTTCTCAGTCTTAAACTTATAATAATCATTTTAATCATCTTCTTCCATCAATCAACAATTTAAAATATATATTTCAGCAAGCATAATCATATGGTTAACTTATAATGTTTCTCATTTTAACTTTTCATTGGTCTGCTTAAAGCTTTTATTCAGGTAGTGGTTGCTCCTGGGATCTCAAATAACTAGGTCCCACTTGACAATATGTATGTATGTATGTATGGACTGGCTGTCTTCATACGTATAGATCTGAATGAATTATGGAGCAGTGGAGACACATTGTTACCAGCCTCAGTGAAAAAAACAGGGCAAATTTCTTTCCACCAAGGTTATTCCAGTGCTGTCTTTAAGCAGCAAATCAGTGGCAGGTGGTATTAGAATCATAATTGTGTCAGACAGCAATTACTTTGTTTCCAGTCTTTATGCTGAGATAAGTTAAATGGCTGCTGGAGGTAGATTTATACAGTTAGGTCTAAAAATGAGTCATAGCAATGCCAACTTTTGATTTATAGGGAATTTTATTTGACCCAATGGATTTCTTCTCACTTAAAATGATAAAACAAGTAAAGATACTAAGATAATTGCATTGCAGAGGTTAAGGATAGATATTAATTATGGGGCTGTGGCTTTTGTTTGGACATAATAAGAAAAAACATTCAGCCACAAGAACTTTCTCCAAAATTATGATTTTTTTCTTTAAACTCAACTCATGCCTCTGCCTCCTGATATAGAGAAATGGGAGGGCTTTGGGTAGCATTTGGTCATTTTAACTTTAACGTATTGTGTTTTGGGGATTTGAGGCCCTGATTTACATGATCTTTAAGATAGTCTGTGAGTTTGCTTTTCCAAACCAATGTTATGAAATGCAAATCAAAACTTACAATGCCAAAAGCACATGGTGACATAATTCTATGAAAGATAAGCCAAAAAAAAAGAAAAACAAAGATAATGAGAACCAAATCAGACAGCAAACACCTCGGGAACTCAACCTAACCATTGTTACAGTGCATTATGAAAGTCCATAAAGGAGGACACAACAAAGTGGATGGTTGTTCTAGCTACCACGAAAGAGTACAGTTCGACAGTGTTTCTGAAAAACAACGAGATAAATAACTAAGTTCATAGATTCCCCCAAATTTTTTCATGAGTCAAATATGAGACAAGCAGACAGGGGTCTGGTGTTACGTTTTAAGGGTTTCACTGGAGGCAAAGGTAAGAACTCTGATTATGTTTCATTCAGCAGCAGGAAATAAGTCTGTATTACACAGCCTACTCAAGATGTGCCTTGTATTACTGTACTATTGTATGTACTTAGTTTGGACCGGTGCTCAGGTTCAGTTTTAGCAAACATCAAATCATGGTAGGACAATTACTGATACCACTGGAAATACAGAAAATGAAACATTACTATTTTCTCAGCAGCTGTCTTGGTCATTTGTTTATGAGCACTGATTCTCACTTTGTTGATGTGTCTCTGGGCCCCTGCAGGCCGTGTACATGTTCTATGCTCTGGCTCTGGTGTGTGATGACTACTTTGTTCCCTCCCTGGAGAAGATATGTGAGGTAAGAAACCGGTGTAGGTGGTTGCTGTATTTCCACTGAGCATCCATCCACACACACTCACTAACTTTTGTAATGAATCTCTGTCGTGTTACGGCTCTTTTCCTACCCATCAGCGTCTGCACCTGAGTGAGGATGTTGCAGGAGCCACTTTCATGGCAGCTGGCAGCTCAGCACCTGAACTGTTCACATCTGTCATTGGTGAGGAACATGCACGCATGCACACACGCACGCACGCACGCACGCACGCACGCACGCACGCACGCACGCACGCACGCACGCACACAGACACATGGTAGTGGCATTACATTCACATATCTTTTGAAGGAAATTCTTTAATCACAAAGCAACTTATGTAATATTTCTGAGAAGGCTGAACTTATTGTAACCCTTTAACCAATCCTGGAATGATACAGGTCTAACTACTGCCTAGGTTCGGAAGGAGCAAGGTTGAATGTAATGACCACACCAGTAACAACAGTTTGCAGTATTTTACTATGCACTTTTAAATTGCAACAGGAAATACAAAATGATTTAAGAAAAATAATAAAAAAGAGGGCCCTTAAAACAAAATAAACTGTCCATGTGTTTCTTTTATCTGTTCAAACGCTTGGAAATATTGTCTTAGTCAAAGTCAGCACAGATCAATTTAACATTTAATCTGTGAGTCCAAAGTCAAGAGATCCGAGTATCGAAGTGCACTTCCGTTCACAGTGATCTGGGACCTGTATGATCCAATGTCCTTCACGATCCCACCATACAGCAGCAGGTTGGATCTGCTGTTTCAGCAGAACACAAACGCTGGTCCGAGAGATCAACTGGGTGGCTCGCCATCCAATGAATCCACTGGAACACAGATCCTCTTTTTTCAACATACAGAAAAGACCTGACCGATTCCCATGTGCGTCACTAGAGTGAAGTTGAGGTTCAGACTCCCCACAAGAGAGAGAGCAGTATGCCGGAGCTTCGTTTCGTTCAGCTTCTTAAGCTGCAATCACCGACACAACCCCTCCCGCGTGGAATAGTGTGTGCCTCAATAGTGTGGGCCTATAACTTCACTAACAAAGGCTATTTCGATTTCTACTCTTCACTGCAAGCGTGGCTTCCCTCTGGCAACCCAAGACAGAAAAGACAGAGAAAATGCTATGGCCTCCTAAACAACTGAACTCGGCTTCTGATTGGCTGCTGACTGTCAACGTCCTGCACTGTGGGAAAACCACATTCAAGTACACCTGGGAATTTTGTGTAACAAAACTATAAACTTAGTGCAGGAATATAACTGAGAAACATAAAAAATAAAAATAACTGGATTGTTTCCCTTCTTCCAGATTCTAACCAGGTTATCAATGTATGTTACTGGAACTTCTCTATTTATGTGTAATGTGTATTTCTTGTATATAAATGGAAGAAAACTACATCCATCACACTACAACAATCTTATTCTGTAAACCTAATTTTCACCAGGGTTACATTATACAACTGATATCTGTAATATAACCTGCATAATACAGATAGAAACACATACAGAGTGACTTACGTTTAGTAGTGCATTCAAGAAACAATCAGACAAATCTCTAGGACCAGAAATTTGCTCCAACTTTATCCATCTGAAATGCGGACAGACAGCTTGCTGTGAAGTAATCTATGTTTCCTTCTGTACAGGAGTGTTCATCACTAAAGGTGATGTTGGGGTCGGTACCATCGTGGGTTCCGCTGTCTTTAACATCCTCTGCATTATTGGAGTGTGTGGGATATTTGCTTTGCAGGTACAAAACATATCACACACGCACGCACGCACGCACGCACGCACGCACGCACGCACGCACGCACGCACGCACACACACACACACACACACACACACAGAGAGAGAGAGAGAGAGAGAGAGAGAGAGAGAGAGAGAGAGAGATTGTTGGCAAGCATTTAAATCTCTGTATTAATGAGTGCAATGAAAACAAAGACACCTACTGAACGGCGATGTCCACCTTATACACAGCCACTGAGACAGACTCTTCGTGCTCTGTGTTCATCGGCCACATGATAGTGTGAAGTTGCTATGTCACAGTTTACATTAAAAACCTTAGACAGAAACTGTACCCTCTGTGTGGGGTGAGTTAGAAGGCAATATCTGTCCCGTTCTGCTGTAATCCCACAAGGAAGAGAAGCATACTTGAAAGTAGGTGGGTTTTTTTCCCCGATTTAGATTACGTGTTACATAAGACCCAAACAGACGCACACATACACACACACACACACACACACACACACACACACACACACACACACACACACACACACACACACACACACACACACACCACTTGGTTTATCTTTTGGTTAGTGTACCTTGTGGGATGTGTTACTCAACAGGACAAAAATGCAGTTCAGTGTCGACAAGTTTCAACATCACCTCAGTCCTCCCTTCTCTCTGTCTTTCTTTTTCTCAGACAATACGTCTTTCCTGCTGGCCTCTCCTCAGAGACTCTATCTACTACACCTTGTCTATAACTGCTCTAATAGTGGTAAGGAACAAACTGATATTAACATATAATGTACATTATAGAATTCTTTAACCCTTTAATTCCCAACCCTGTCCAAATCTATGCTTAAAATTATAATAGTTTGTCATGTGTCATTTAAAGGTTTGCCATAAATTAACAGTTAACACTGGATCAACAAATTCAAAAGCACAACTGAGATATAATGTGCATATATATATATATATATATATATATATATATGTAGTATTTATAGTATTTATGTGATGTTCACTTCTCTGCTATTTTTTCTCATTCTGCTACAGTTCATATATGATGAAAAAGTGGTTTGGTAAGTCAGATATTTACTCGTCTTGAACGTTTAAAATAGATCCCAAAATTTAAAGAAATATCACTAGTTGTACTTAGAGCTGCAAATTACAGGACAGAATACAACTAATTCTGAATTGATTCCACCTGTCTTTTCTAGGTGGGAAGCTCTCACGCTGATTCTGATGTATTTTGTCTACATTTTGATTATGAAGTGAGTATTATTCACCAGTTACAAGACCTGAATGAAGAAAGGAAGCTAAGAGAATTATACAATACGGTATATCTCTGAGTGTATCCTGAGAGATTTGAAAAGTTCCTTTCTTTCTGTTTAATCAAAAGTGTAAATAAAAGCGTAAATAAAATCTTTATAACTATGAGTGAATGACCTTGAAGTTATGAAATCTGTTCTAAAAATTAATTTGTGTAAAGTACTCTATGCTTTAACTTTGTGCAACTAAACCTAGGTCATTTTGCTTCAGCTATAAAAGCCTGCAGCAGCTCCTTGAACATAAATAGTACAAAAATCTGATGCTATTTGGCAGTTCTACATGTACTGCGTAGTTTGTAGAGTTACCCTGACTTGTGTTTCAGGTTGAACTCTCACGTTGTTCGTTTTCTGGAGAGATGGAAGAAGAACTCGACCAGTTTAAGGAATGGTGCTGCCAGTAACGCTGAACTGGATGATGGCTGCGATGCTACGGCTGTTCTGTTGAAAAAAGGTTTATTTTTTGTTAAACTGGGATTAAACAGCTGGGTGTACACTAGCAGTGGTCACTTTACCAATTAAACAAGAGGAAATACATATGAGTTACAGAGATGTGATGATGAAGGTGTAGCTTTGACTTTGGAATGGACCTAGGCTCACTTGTTCCACCTGCTTGCAGTATTTAAGCTAAGCTTCATTGCCTACTGAATTCTAGTGCAGTAAGGAAACTGTCATTCCATGCAGCTCATTTCCATATTTACTTTACTACTTTTTGTGTAGGCATAGGATTTATTAGGCTTACTCAGTCATTATGGATATGACTGTGCCTCTGAGATATATGTTTGTTTTGGCACAGATTTTCCAGGGTGTAGAAGACAGACAGACAGACAGACAGACACTTCATTAATTCCAAAGGAAATTCAAGTGTTCAGCAGCTTACATACAACAACAGAAATAACAAAAAGGCAGGACAGGCACGTTAGTAACATTAACATTAAAGATAAGTGTATACTCTAAAAACCTTGCTGTAAAATACTATAAAAAACACTTCTAATTTTAAAATCAATACAAATACTGAATGTATTAAAAGTCAATATACAGTATCTAAACATTTCGAGGGATTTAAAGTGGCTTCAAGTGATTTAAAGTAACTTTGACAGGTAGTAAGATGACAGTTGTATTAAACTACATAATCACATTGGTCCTAATGTGATCCTGACTGAGAACCCACATGACAATTATTCAGTGATGAATTGTACAATCTGATGACCAATCAGAAGTGCTGTCATCAGAAGCACACTGTACAGGAGATTTGTGTGTTTTCTAGTGGTCATAATGCGTTGTGTGTGTGTGTGTGTGTGCGTGTGTGTGCGTGTGTGTGTGTGTGTGTGTGTGTGTGTGTGTGTGTGTGCCCGCGTGTATACGTGTGTGTCCTGTAGCAAACCACTACAGGAAGACATCCGTGCTGATGGTAGATGAGCTACTGTCAGCGTATCCCCACCAGCTGTCCTTCTCCGAGGCCGGCATGAGGATCATGATCACCAGCCACTTCTCCCCCAGAACCCGCCTCACCATGGCTTCCAGAATGCTCATCACTGAGGTTAGAGCAAGATACAGGCACACTGCCGTTGCATAGCTGATTGAAACAAAAGGGGGGAAAAAAAGAGAAATTGCTGAGATTTCCAATTTGAAATTGACTGCCACAGTGTCCTTGAATGAAGTTCAGGGTAAAAAAAAATGCCCACAAATTCTGTCAACGCAGTCTTCTAGTATACGTTCTTGGCTTCAATTTGAGCCCAACATCTAAATCATCGGTTTGCAAAATGTTGCAAAAATCGAATTTTTCGATTTTGGTATATCACACTGCAGATTTATCACATTTCTCTAAGAAAAAGTCAGGTAATACTTCACATATATCTTTCCAAAAGTGATATAGTACTTTCAAAACTGAAAAAGGATACATCAGTAAATGGTCATTGTTGATGACCCCATTGCAAATTTGTGATAACTAAATCTGTGGCAAATTCAAATACTCATAAATTTACTTATCACACCATAAACCCATTTGCCTCAGACAAGAACGGTTTGTTAACTTATCCTTATACTTTTCTTTGCAAAGGTGCTTGCATTGGTATTATATTTAAGCAGCTAAAGCCTAAACTACCTTAATAATTATAACAATGTGTTACACACGTTCTTACCTGCCAGGTAATATATCCCTATATAGGCTTATACGATACAAAAACTTCAGAACATACTTGCCTGAAAATCCTTAAACTAAAGCAACAATTCCTAAATGTGGTACGAGTTGAAATGCATTACTGCACGAAAAGGTTGTGCATGTAGTTCGGATGATTAATATCTTTGATTTTGTAATGACTGAATAATTTATCAAATTTAGAATGACATTGCTCCACAACTTGTTCACAGAAATGTCCTAGAGGCTTCTGGTGTCTATCGATGAATTCAGGACATGTCTTGTTAACACATGTACCTTTGTTGTGATGGACAAATTGAGACTTTGGTAGCAAGTTGTAAAGTTTGCCACCTTGTCCTTGAAAGACACATCCAAGGTGTACCTAAAACAGGAATTCATTGCTTCCTGCAATGCAACAAACCATTTGTGAAAGGGCTGAAGCTCTTCTGGTAACATATTCTACAACATGTCTAAGTTTTGCAGGAGTCTAGAGCATTCATTGCACTCAAAGCACTGACCGTGGTACTCCTCTTTGATAATAAACAGAGCTTTTGGCCAGTCATCAAGTGTAGGAAAGACCTTCTTAAGCTCATCAGAGCTTGTTGACTATACCTAACTTGATGTGGAGAGCTGGAGGAGGGACCAGGTCAAGTGTCAGTGTAAAGGAATCATGTGCTTTCAAAAGAGGTGTGTGTGAACAATTGTAATAATTCTTTAAAGTGGTCTTCTTCCCACTCTCATTTACCCACTTCTGATGGTTGTCTGAGATGCTCTCAAGAGTATGAGATGGTGCATTCTGCTCAAACTTGTTCTTTGTACCCTCACAATAAGGGCATGGGTGGAGAGCAGCATGTGTCATGATACCGAGACAGATGCTGGTCATTTGGTAAATGGTTGTATTTATATAGCGCTTTTATCCAAAGCGCTTTACATGATGATATGTCACATTTACCCATTCACACACTGATGGCGGGAGCTGCCATGCAAGGTGCTAACCACAACCCATCAGGAGCAATTAGGGGTTTGGTGTCTTGCTCAGGGACACCTCGACACGAGCACGACGGGCCGAGGATCGAACCGGCAACCTTTCAGTTACAAGACGGCCACTCTACCCACTGAGCCATGCCGCCCCCATTTTGAGGTCAGCCGCAAAATGATAGGTCAAATCTTCTGTCAAAACTTTCTCGAGGGAAATTTTGCAGTTATGGTACGTTTCTGGTAAATTAGGAACTGCACCAAGAATAAAAATTTTGTTGGCTCCTGACCTCAAAAAATTCTTCCCTCCATCAATGCCATGACTGCAAAGAGTCTTCGAATGTGACTGGGCCTTCGTCACCAACCTATCATCAGGATCATACAGGGACAAAGTCAGTTTAAGAATTGACTTGCCATCATCAAAACCGACCTTGTCCTCAGTAGATATCACTTTTGGAAAGATATATGTCAAGTATTACCTGACTTTTTCTTAGAGAAATGTGATAAATCTGCAGTGTGATATACCAAAATCGAAAGATTCAATTTTTGCAACATTTTGCAAACCGATGATTTAGATGTTGGGCTCAAATTGAAGCCAAGAACATATACTAGAAGACTGCGTTGATAGAATTTGTGGGCATTTTTTTTTAACCCTGGACTTCATTCAAGGGCACTGTGCTGCAGTGGGTTTTTCTCAGAGGGGACAGCCTTTCAGACAGCTTCTTTAACAAGGTAATCTGGAGCTACACAGAAGTTCTGACCTGCAAATCAGTTCCAACACTGAGCATTCCAAACATTCGCAACTTTCTGGGAAGTGATGGACTAAAAGGTATTCCGCAACAATTTGTGGAAGGAAACATAAGATGTCATGTCATTCTTTTCACCCATGCTAGGTCTTGATTAGTCCCTTTTACAAATGTACAATAGCAAGTCATGCCATTGTACATTTGTAAAAGGCACATTGCTGTGGTTTACCTTTCAGCCCATCACTTCCCAGGAGTACCCCAGCAAGGAAATTTGGTGTTGTATTTAAAGTAATTTACATTTTCTTGGTTTTATTGCCATTCCTGATATCTGTGCATTAAAAGGTCACAATGCAGGGACAGAAATTTGTTGCACATAGCCTAAACTATTTTAGTTTAAATTAGGGCTGTCAAAATTAACACGTTAATGTGAGTTAATCCATCACCGTGATTAATCAGATTAAAAATTTTAACACAATTAACGCATCTCCAGTGCAGAATGACTCAAAATCCCTGAAACGTCTCTGGGAACGCATTTTGGGTATTTTAAATTTGATAGGTCACTTCTGTTTTACCGGCGTAGCTTTTCCAGTGTTTACAGCATTGGTTATCAGCTCAGGAAACACACAGACCAATGACGTACGAGTTCCACCATCCCACGTGACACACCAAATGTGTTTGAGAACCACCCTGACACCATTCAGACCACGATTCAAAATACTGGCAGGGCAAGCTGCAGCTCATTTCTCCCATTAAGCAGCAGGGATATAAGGGGAGTGATATAAGTCAGAAAAAATGCAAAGGTGCTCAATTGTTTACAATTTTTGAGATTTAGGTTTTGTTAAAGATGTCTATAACTTAGTTCAGGTTGTTCAGTCATTTTTTCAAGTTCTGCCCTTTATTTTAAGATGTACAGTTACATCAAAAGTTAATTATTAATAAATGTTGTCCAAATGTTTTTTTAACTTTACTGAATTGTTTTGATTTGGCATTCAGTTATTGACTACATGCAAGCACTAATAAAACCACTAAGTTACATCAGCATAAATCACTCTAATTCAAGTTAGACATGATTTTCTGGACCTTTGCTCTTTGAGTTTTAGTTGAATACCCCTGAGCTAAACAGCACATTGGCCGTCTCGGTGGGAAATCTGAATACAAAAAACGCCTCCAGATGGAACAGTTGACCAACATACAGTAATATGAACACTCTACAGGAAGGAGTTTTCTTTTTACTGAAGCACAGGTGTTTAATAAACACGTTATGTGGCTATATATTCCCTTCTTTCTTGAATCTGTTTGCTCATGCAAAATGACACATGATTAATATAGTTTAAAAATTAATGATATTTAATTGTGCTTAATCAAAATTAATTCGCAGCAACCCTGTGATTAATTTGATTAAAAATTTGAATTGCATGTCAGCACTAGTTTAAATATATTTGCAATTGGCAATACCAGCAATGGTAGGGATAGACTGCTAAGGATTTCTAAGGCTTTTCAGAACCTTAGAATATAGTCCTCACAATGAAATACTTGATACTATATTGTAATGTTTTTTTTGTTTTATATTAGCATTGTTACTATATTTCATATTTATTGCAACTAGTCTATTTATTATGTGCATTTTATTTTTCATTTATCAGGTAGATGGGTTCTGCGATAGAACTTAGCTGTGTCCCAAACATGTTTTCTTGCCCCTAATCCAATCATTTAATATTTGGTATCTTTCCATACCAAGTTAGACTCCAGTATCATTTCCCATGATAGCAAACACCTTAAGCTTTGTCATAGTACCTTGTTACATTACCAGGTTCAGCCTCCTACCATTTATTACTGTAGTGACCAGAGGAGGCAGGTAGTCCTAAGTTGACAAGTAAGGACCATTGCTAGTAAGCTAGTAAAGGAGACCCATGACAAAGTCGTCTATCACTTAGTGACCTTCGGCCATAACAAGTGTTAAATCACTCTAGAATCAACTAGGACAGTGTTTTTATATTCCTTTGCCATAGGTGGCATCTGCAGTTGCAGCCTGTATCATTTCTCATATCAACCATTTCAGCTTCATCACTACAAATCAATATTTTATTGATTGATAGTGCTGAATTTCTTAAGAAAATTATTTACATTTCTTGGACCTGTGTGAAACTGGACACGAACAAAGGATCAGGATTGAGGTTTCCTAGTAGAAATGCTATGTCACCATAAAAGAGTTGATTATTTGCTTTTTCGCACATACTGTTTTCAATAAACGCAATATCTTTTATTACTTGAAGACCCCATCCCACATTTTTGCAATTCAGTATTTAATGTTGAAACACAATCATTTCATTGTTTCATTTTTTTACTGTGGTATTGAAATTTGTATCGAGAATCCTAGAATGTAACTCAAATTGGTACCAATTACTACATTTCTGGTATTGTGACATCCCTAAAATCTAACTAGTCTGGACTACCAGGTACTACTATGTTGAACAAAAAGTAAGTCTAATAACCACAAAGACACAGCATTGTCTTTCTCTAAATTAGGATGGGTGGGGGGATTGTTACACAATTTCTCTGTCTGTAGGAGTTACTAGATTTCAAATTAGAATATCTGAGGCGCTGTTGGCACTGTTTTATTTCACATTAAGTGAACCATACCACTGTTAACTAAGTACAGTTTATTATTGCCAAAAATTAGGACTTCAGTTTTATCACATTTTTCCTCATATTACAAAATT